>NC_058081.1:704265775-704565775 GCF_014858855.1 Bufo gargarizans
CCGTGAACATTTTGCTTTCCCTGGTTGACACAAAAACTGAGCACATGTAAGACAACGTCGAGGAACTTGCTTGTACAATGTTTTGCACTGCTCAATAAAAAGAAATTTGAAAGAAAAAGAGGGACAGAGGGACTTGGGTCAAAAAGAGGGACACTTGGGGGGTCTCCAGTTGGAGGATTTTACGGGTTCACAGATATTTTAGCTGCAGGTATTTTTGGAACAATTACAGAAAATATATATATATTCCTTGTATGATTCGGCTCTGCTCGCACCTCACCAGCTCCACGCACATTTTTGACATTTTTTAGTTGCTGCCTGACCGGATTTGGTGAACCGATGGGATTACTGTCGCCATTCGCCATCTCGATACCGTGGGATGATTAAACCAAATGACATTTTTGGAGAAATTACCCAGCAGGCTCTATGAGTCTATAAGGGAGAGTGAATTATTCGCCACCTCGGCGAGTTAGGCGCAGTGGATTATTCTAAAACTAAATGCGCCAATTTTTTGTTCAATTTACAAGAATGTCTAGCGTCTCCTAATGGACCAGACCTGCAGTGCAAAGCATGGCGGAGGGGCAGAACTGCAAAGCCTCGGAGACATAATCAGCATATTAGACTATATCAGACTTCTACAGAGATGGCAACTAAACTGGGGCTCAAGTATTGCAGAACTGCAGTGCAAAGCATGGAGGAGGGGCAGAACTGCAGAGCCTTGGAGCACATTTACTAAGACTGGCGTTTTACTATGGTCTTAGATTCCCCCCCTACGCTGCTCTAAGATTTGCCTAATTTATGATGATATGTGCGCCTCATCATAAATTGGGCGCATCTATAGCTGTCCGTGCACCTGGTTGGGGTGGTTTCTTCACCAACATTTATGTCCATTTCCATTTCCAAATTTGCCGAGGCTGGAGTCCTGGCCACTGGCACACCCCTGTTTAGCCCAACTACCAAACGTGGAGGTACACCGGCCGTACGACTAAATATTCTCACATGGCTGGTAAAAAAAAAGCGGGAGTGCGACTATTTTGTCTAAAAATAGTTGCAAGTCCCTTAATAAATGACCCCCATAATCAGCATATTAGATTATAGCTTTGCTATAATGGAGCAGAACTACAGTGTAAAGCATGGAGGAAGAACAGCAGCAACTTGGAGACATAATCATCATATTAGACTACATCAGACTCTTTGGGTCACTGATTATAGCTGTGCTATAATGGGGCAGAACTGCAGTGTAAATCATAGAGGAGTGGCATTGAGCAGTCTGAGCGTCATCTATGGGGAGGTTCATCTCAGCCGGACATCTGCTTAGGGTGAATTCACCTGAGGACCGCAAAACGTGGATCCGCAAGAAATACGGATGACGTCTGTGTTGCATCAGTTTTTTTTCTTATGGGCCCATTATAACAATGCCTATTCTTATCCGCAAAACGGACCAGAGTAGGACATGTTCTATCTCTTTTGCGGGACTACGGTGTGTGTCCTGTCCGCATTTTTTGCAGCCCTATTGAAATGAACGGGTCTGCATCTGATCTGCAAAAATGTGGATCGGATGTGGACCAAAAATACAGTCAGGGGGGCTGGGTTCATGCATGCGACCATATGTTTAGTCGCATTTTAATGGGGCTGCAAAAATACAGACGGTATACCATGTGCATCCGTATATCTGCTCCACAGTCCCGTTAATAAAGGTAGAACGTGACCTTTTCTTGTCTGTTTTGCGGACAAGAATAAGACTTTTCTGTAGATGAGGGGGGGAAAAGGCGGCATGCTCACAGCCGGGATCCGCGATTTGCGGACTGCAGAAGAGTAACAGCCGTGTGCATGAGCCCTTGGGTTCTCTCACTTCAGCAATTGGCATTTATCATGTAGAGAAAGTGAATAAAAGCCACTTACTAATGTATTGTTATTATCCATATTGTTTCCTTTGCTGGCTGGATTTATTTTTCCACCACATTATATGCTGCTTATTTCCATGGTTACAGACCACCCTGCAATCCATCAGTGGTGGTCGTGCTTTCACACTATCAGAAAAAGCCTATGTGCGCTACCAAGGTCCTGGCCCCCAAACAGGCTGGTGCTTTTTCCTATAGTGTGCAAGCACGACCACCGCTGATGGATTGCAGGGTGGTCATAACCCCTGGATACGAGCAGTGTGTAATGTAATGGAAACATGAATCCAGCCAGCAAAGGAGGCAATATGGACAATCACAATACATTAGTAAGTGCCTTGTATTAACTTTCTCTACATGATAAATGCCATTCAATGAAGTGAGACAACCGCTTTAACCGGATGCTTCATGTAAATACAGGTGTATGCGCAGAGGTGGCCCGGCGGCGTCTGTTATGTGCAGATGATGATGTTTTCCTACATTGCAGATGACAGATTTATTGGCGATAATAGATGAGACGTAACGTAATTATGTAACCGCCCTGACTCTCTATTATCCAGCCTCCTGGATGGTTTGTGCCGCAGCGTACGCTCCAGTGGTGCCACGTAGAGATGAGCGAATTTCATATTTTGAAATTCGTACACGCTTCATTTAGTTTTACAAGGTGAATTACGTTATGGATTCCGTTACCACAGACCATAACACGATTCTATGATGGGATGCCATTACGTTATTCATTCCGTCATAATAGAAGTTTATGGCCTGCATAACGGATCCGTCCCATTTCCATTATTCAGGAGAGGACTCCCCTGCATAACGGAAATGGGACGGATCCGTTTTGCAGCCCATAGACTTCTATTATGACGGAATGAATAACGTAATGGCATCCCGTCATAGAATCGTGTTATGGTCCGTGGTAACGGAATCCATAACGTAATTCCCCTTTTACCACCAAACGAAGCGTGAACGTATTTTCATTCCGTGTCCGTTCCGTTCCTGACATTGGCTGCTCCCCCTCTGACACCGGATGTTTTTGTCCGCACACGGGGAGAAGCAGCAGCAGCGGCGGGGAGCCAGGTAAGTATATTCATTGTGAGGGGCCCGGGCGTATGGGGGGCATTTTTTAGTCTCGGATAACCCCTTTAAGTTTATGCCGTCTACATTAGCAAATCCGCCCCATTGTGCCAAACCCTGAGCTGTGCGCAGGGCGGGATGATTCGGCTTCATCGGCATGTCTGGAAAAGGAAGAAAGTCCTTGTATTTTGTAACATTTTGCCTGGGGCCGGAGGACAAATTAAAGAGGTTCTCCGCACGATATAAATGAAAACCTCTACAGCTTCCCTTATACTTTTATCCAAGTCCTCACTATTTTCAAGCTCTCAGCTTACTGTCAATGAGAACACGCCGTACATGTCCGCCCGATGTCGGGTCTTTGATAATGGCGCCTGCTCAGGAGCTGACACCTGCTGCCAGTGTCATAAACACCTCTGATCATGCACATTTAACCCTTCAGATGCCATGGTCAATCGTGTCATTTGAAGAGAGCGGGTGGCTCCTGGGGACCAATTGGCCCTCCAACAAGGAGACCGCAGGAGCTGTTCAAGTGCTATAGTTAAAGGGGTTGTCTTATCTGAGACCCTGGTGGCATATCGCTAGGATATGCCACCAATATCAAATAGGTGTGGGTCCCATCTCTGGGACCAGAGCCCATCTCCAGAACGGGACCCCCGAACTGAACGAAGAGCAGCTGCACCTCTATTCATTTCTATGGGAGTTCCGAAAATAGCCGAGCGCTCATTTTCAGTTGCTGATTTTTCTGCTGGGTGCCATTTTTTGCGGGCCGCAAATTGCGGATCCGCAAAACACGGATGGCGCCCGTGTGCCTTCCGCAAATTGCGGAACGGAACAGGAGGCCTATTATAGAAATGCCTATTCTTGTCCGCATAACTGACAAGAATAGGCCAGGAACGGAGCAACAGATGCGGACAGCACACAGAATTTTTGTGGATCCATTGAAATTAATGGTTTTATATATACGGACCGTATGCGGAAAGCAGAAAACAGCCTGTATACAGAACGCAAAATACGTTCGTGTGAACGAGCCCTAAAGGGAAACTCCGCCGCCACCAGCAGGTCTGAAGATGATGTCATCCTCTGTAATGACTGCTGGAGGGGGCAGCAGGAGATGTTGAATTTTGCAGGTGATCTTCATATTCCCCATCACAGGACACCCTCCTGTCACTTAGGGCTCATACACACGAACACATTTTTATTCTGTGTCCATTCCGTTTTTTTGCAGCCCATATGCGGAACCATTCATGTCAATAAGTCTGAAAGAAAAAAAAAAGGGGAGGTACTCTGTGCGCATTTCATTTCCGTATGACCGTTCCGTAAAAAAAAAAATATATATAATTGTCTGCATTACAGACAAGGATAGGACTGTTCTGTTAGTGGCCAGCTGTTCCGTTCCTAAAAAAATACGGAAAGCACGCAGACGTCATCCGTATTTTTTGTGGATTCATGTTTTGTGGACCGCAAAATACATACGGTCGTGTGCTCGAGCCCTTAGTTTGGGAGGTGTGCGGGTCTTGATGTGTCACATATGGGGCCTGGTATCAGGAAGATAATGACCCTGGCCCGTCACTTGTAGCCCTGTCCTCGCTAACATCACGGCCCCCGCCCCACAAAAATAAGCATATTCCTGAAATACTCTGTGCTGTTGTGACTATTCCTATGACCTGAATGGAGCCCGATTACAAAAGCCTCGATGGTTTAACTGTAGCTGCCTCTGATCCTCGATGATCCAGTAAATATCAGCTGATGTGTGACAATTCTGCCAGTAGGAGCCGGATGTCAGTCACGTGACAAGGACGATGCCATCAGGGCTCTGGTACCTTAACCCTGGCAGCTATGACATGTGACAGGATCTTCTGTCACCTAGTTTACACCATGCTCCGGGGTCCTTCCATCTACCACAGAATGATTTTGCCCCCATTTCTTTACAAAAAATCTGATTAATACAGCAGAAAGAGATGGAGAAAGGTGAAGAAGGCCACCTGTGTGTGGAAATCTCTGTACAGCGCTGCGGAATATGTTGGCGCTATATAAACAACAGGACCTTCTCCCATCAGGTCAGGGGTAATTCTTCCCTGAGTTGAATATCGGACTCACCTGAGACTGACTGGAATAAGCTGCCTGACAACCTCAAGGAGAAGAGTGAGATTGCTTGTTACCCTAGCAACCAGACTGTCAGCCAATCCGTTCACAGCAGGATTGAGGGGGAGAAGTGGCCGTTACACCAGGAGTTCTCCTCTTAGGCTGCACTAGTAATCAGATTTTCATAAAGAGAAGTTTACATACAGGGAGTGCAGAATTATTAGGCAAGTTGTATTTTTGAGGATTAATTTTATTATTGAACAACAACCATGTTCTCAATGAACCCAAAAAAACTCATTAATATCAAAGCTGAATATTTTTGGAAGTAGTTTTTAGTTTGTTTTTAGTTTTAGCTATTTTAGAGGGATATCTGTGTGTGCAGGTGACTATTACTGTGCATAATTATTAGGCAACTTAACAAAAAACAAATGTATACCCATTTCAATTATTTATTTTTACCAGTGAAACCAATATAACATCTCAACATTCACAAATATACATTTCTGACATTCAATAACAAAACAAAAACAAATCAGTGACCAATATAGCCACCTTTCTTTGCAAGGACACTCAAAAGCCTGCCATCCATGGATTCTGTCAGTGTTTTGATCTGTTCACCATCAACATTGCGTGCAGCAGCAACCACAGCCTCCCAGACACTGTTCAGAGAGGTGTACTGTTTTCCCTCCTTGTAAATCTCACATTTGATGATGGACCACAGGTTCTCAATGGGGTTCAGATCAGGTGAACAAGGAGGCCATGTCATTAGATTTTCTTCTTTTATACCCTTTCTTGCCAGCCACGCTGTGGAGTACTTGGACGCGTGTGATGGAGCATTGTCCTGCATGAAAATCATGTTTTTCTTACCTTGCAGACTTCTTCCTGTACCACTGCTTGAAGAAGGTGTCTTCCAGAAACTGGCAGTAGGACTGGGAGTTGATCTTGACTCCATCCTCAACCCAAAAAGGCCCCACAAGCTCATCTTTGATGATACCAGCCCAAACCAGTACTCCACCTCCACCTTGCTGGCGTCTGAGTTGGACTGGAGCTCTCTGCCCTTTACCAATCCAGCCACGGGCCCATCCATCTGGCCCATCAAGACTCACTCTCATTTCATCAGTCCATAAAACCTTAGAAAAATCAGTCTTGAGATATTTCTTGGCCCAGTCTTGACGTTTCAGCTTGTGTGTCTTGTTCAGTGGTGGTCGTCTTTCAGCCTTTCTTACATTGGCCATGTCTCTGAGTATTGCACACCTTGTGCTTTTGGGCACTCCAGTGATGTTGCAGCTCTGAAATATGGCCAAACTGGTGGCAAGTGGCATCTTGGCAGCTGCACGCTTGACTTTTCTCAGTTCATGGGCAGTTATTTTGCGCCTTGGTTTTTCCACACGCTTCTTGCGACCCTGTTGACTATTTTGAATGAAACGCTTGATTGTTCGATGATCACGCTTCAGAAGCTTTGCAATTTTAAGAGTGCTGCATCTCTCTGCAAGATATCTCACTATTTTTGACTTTTCTGAGCCTGTCAAGTCCTTCTTTTGACCCATTTTGCCAAAGGAAAGGAAGTTGCCTAATAATTATGCACACCTGATATAGGGTGTTGATGTCATTAGACCACACCCCTTCTCATTACAGAGATGCACTTCACCTAATATGCTTAATTGGTAGTAGGCTTTCGAGCCTATACAGCTTGGAGTAAGACAACATGCATAAAGAGGATGATGTGGTCAAAATACTCATTTGCCTAATAATTCTGCACTCCCTGTAAAGTCCATCTGTCAGCAGTTTTGTACTTATGACACTGGCTGACCTGCGTGGCTGTTGTGTAGAGAGCAGAGCCTCTAGGTGTAATGGTAACGCCCCCGTTGCTCCTAGAGGCTCATTTGCATACATTAAAACATCCTTTTCTCAGCAATGCGGGCACATATGAACACGGGACCAACACAGATGTCTTCAGCTGCCAAGTACACATTTAACAGGTCAGCCAGTGTCATAGGTACAAAACTGCTGACAGATGCCCTATGAAATTTCCCTTCAGGCCCCTTTCACACAAGCAAGTGAAGAAAGGATCAGAAGAATGGAAAATTAAATGGTGATGTGAACTCTCCCCAGCGACCAGTCTGTCCCAGATCCTTCAGGCCATTATCTTCCTGAAGAATTAGATCAGAGCTGAGGCAGGAGGTTTGGCAGGGCTTACACTGGATCTTCCTCCATGTACTGCTGTAGTAACCATACTGTGTAGGCGGAGAACCTCTTTAAATTAATACATTTGATAGGGCTATATGGCTTCACAGGCGCAGAGCATCACATATTACACACCACTTTGGTCTAACCTGTTGTTTTCATGTGAATTCAATGATTTGAGAATAAATAGGCTTAAACAGGCTAAGCGATCATTGTCAATTCTATGCGTTTCCAGGAAAGCTAGGTGCCGGTTTAGTTTTAGGGATATCACAGAGAGGGTGCTCCACGGAGAACATAATCCAGGATGGAAGTTGTACATCACTATCTCTCTCTATTGTATCACCTGGGGCCATTGGCTATGTGCTATGTGGGTAGCATGGCGACAGGAACTTCCCACCATTGGACTGTGTAGGCCAGGTGATTGATTATCAATTATTCTGTATGTGATTTGTCTGTTTTACCTTATATTTAACCCCTTAATGACCAAGGACGTACTGTGTATGTCATGATGTGGTGTTCGTTACCGCATCCTGACATACACAGTACGTCATGAGATCAAAGTGTCATCACAAGTACAAACTGGATTCCAAAAAAGTTGGGACACTAAACAAATTGTGAATAAAAACTGAATGCAATGATGTGGAGATGGCAAATGTCAATATTTTATTTGTAATAGAACGTAGATGACAGATCAAACGTTTAATCCGAGTAAATGTATCATTTTAAAGGAAAAATACGTTGATTAAAATTTTCACAGTGTCAACAAATCCCCAAAAAGTAATCAGCAATAAGAGGCTGGAAAAAGTAAATTTGAGCATAACGAAGAGCTGGAAGAGCAATTAACACTAATTAGGTCAATTGGCAACATGATTGGGTATAAAGAGCTTCTCAGAGTGGCAGTGTCTCTCAGAAGCCAAGATGGGTAGAGGATCACCAATTCCCACAATGTTGCGCAGAAAGATAGTGGAGCAATATCAGAAAGGTGTTACCCAGCGAAAAATTGCAAAGACTTTGCATCTATCATCATCAACTGTGCATAACATCATCCGAAGATTCAGAGAATCTGGAACCATCTCTGTGCGTAAGGGTCAAGGCCGTAAAACCATACTGGATGCCCGTGATCTCCGGGCCCTTAAACGACACTGCACCACAAACAGGAATGCTACTGTAAAGGAAATCCCAGAATGGGCTCAGGAATACTTCCAGAAACCATTGTCAGTGAACACAATCCACCGCGCCATCCGCCGTTGCCAGCTGAAACTCTACAGTGCAAAGAAGAAGCCATTTCTAAGCAAGATCCACAAGCTCAGGCGTTTTCACTGGGCCAGGGATCATTTAAAATGGAGTGTGGCGAAATGGAAGACTGTTCTGTGGTCACACGAGTCACGATTTGAAGTTCTTTTTGGAAATCTGGGACGCCATGTCATCCGGACCAAAGAGGACAAGGACAACCCAAGTTGTTATCAACGCTCAGTTCAGAAGCCTGCATCTCTGATGGTATGGGGTTGCATGAGTGCGTGTGGCATGGGCAGCTTGCATGTCTGGAAAGGCACCATCAATGCAGAAAAAATATATTCAGGTTCTAGAACAACATATGCTCCCATCCAGACGTCATCTCTTTCAGGGAAGACCCTGCATTTTTCAACAAGATAATGCCAGACCACATTCTGCATCAATCACAACATCATGGCTGCGTAGGAGAAGGATCCGGGTACTGAAATGGCCGGTCTGCAGTCCAGATCTTTCACCTATAGAGAACATTTGGCGCATCATAAAGAGGAAGGTGCAACAAAGAAGGCCCAAGACGATTGAACAGTTAGAGGCCTGTATTAGACAAGAATGGGAGAACATTCCTATTTCTAAACTTGAGAAACTGGTCTCCTCGGTCCCCAGACGTCTGTTGAGTGTTGTAAGAAGAAGGGGAGATGCCACACAGTGGTGAAAATGGCCTTGTCCCAACTTTTTGGCGATTTGTTGACACCATGAAATTCTGATTCAACATATTTTTCCCTTAAAATGGTACATTTTCTCAGTTTAAACTTTTGTTCCGTGATTTATGCTCTATTCTGAATAAAATATTAGAAGTTGGCTCCTCCACATCATTGCATTCAGTTTTTATTCACGATTTGTATAGTGTCCCAACTTTTTTGGAATCCGGTTTGTACACTTGCAGTGACACCGGCATGTAAATGGGTGTCATGGACAGCAGAGCTGTCCGGGCACCCGGCAGGGACCAATCAGAGTGGTCCCTGTCTTTGAATCGCTGCGATTGGTCAGTCAGATTTGACTGACCAATCTCAGCATTCAGCAGGACAGCTCCAATCTCCTCAGTGAGTGTTGAGGCGATCGAGGCTGCTCTGCTGTGATGATCACCCCCCCCTTTCCCCCTCCCATCAGGCCGCTGCTCTGCTGTGGCAGCGTCCTGATGGTTACCATGGAAATCGGACGCTTTCACAGGCATCCGGCTTGCAGTAGTATATCTAAGACTAGTTTCACACTAGCGGCAAGGAACTCCAGCAGGCTGTTCCGGCGGGTGAACAGCCTGTCGGATCCATGCTGCTGCTAGTGCACGCGTGCCCCCGGACTACCGCTGTTGCCCCGTTGACTATAATGGGGGCGGTCCGGAATTCCCTCAACAGCATGGCAAACATGCCGAGAGGCGGACAGAATAAAACTACAACATGTCGCCGGAACAGCCTGCCGAAGTTCCTTGCCGCTAGTGTGAAAGTAGCCTAAGCCTGATCAGGCTCCTGTTAAAGGTAGGAGCCTGATCAGGCTTACTGTGACTGAAAATACACTATACCATGTACTGCAGTGTATTGTAGAGCCATCTGACCGACTGGATCTTCAAGAACCAAGTGGGTCTGAGTCAAAAAAGTGTAAAAAAAAAAAAAAAGTGTAAAAAAGAAAAAAAAAGTGAAAAACTTTTTTTCCCATATACGCACATTTATAATTGGGTAAAAATTAAGAAAAGAAAATACCCTAAACATGTTTGGTATCGCCGCATCCATAACGACCTGCTCTATAAAAATACCACATGACCTAACCCCTCAGGTCAACACCGTAAAAAAAAAAAAAAAAAAGCTATTTTTGTCACCTACCATCACAAAAAGTGCAAAACCAAGCGATCAAAAAGGCATATGCCCCTCAAAATAGTACCAATCAAACCGTCACCTCACCACACAAAAAATAAGCCCCTACCTAAAACAATCGGCCAAAAAAAAAAAAAAAAAAAAGCCGTGGCTCTCATTCTTTGTTTAAAAAATGCTGTTATTGTGTAAAACTTAAATAAATAAGTATACATATTAGGTATTGCCACGTCCGTTACGATCGTCTCTATAAAAATATCACTTGACCTAACCCCTCAGGTGAACACCATAAAAATAAATTTAAAAAAACTGTGCCAAAGTTACCATTTTTGTCGGCAGAAAAATAAAAAAAATATGGTGTTCAGAAAATGGAGACACAAAAACCAAATTTGTTTCAAAAATGCTTTATTATGTAAAACTGAAACAAACAAACAAAAGAAAGTAGACATATTTGATATCATTGCGTCCGTAACAACCTGCTCTATAAAAATAGCACATGATCTACCCTGTCAGATGAATGTTGTAAAAAACTAAAAATAAAAACGGTGCCAAAACCAAATCCATTCTTTGGTTACCTTGCCTCACAAAAAACATAATATAGAGCGATTAAAAATCATATGTACCCCAAAATGATATCAATAAAACTGTCACCTTATCCCGTAGTTTCCACAATGGTCACTTTTGGGAGTTTCTACTGTAAGGTGCATCAGGGGGGCTTCAAATTGGACATGGTGTCTAAAAACCAGTCCCGCTAAATCTGCCTTTCAAAAACCACATGGCGCTCCATTCCTTCTGCGCCCTGCCGTGTGCCCTTACATCAGTTTACGACCACATGTGGGGTGTTTCTGTAAACTGCAGAATCAGAGTAATAAATATTCAGTTTTGTTTGCCTGTTAACCCTCGATGTGTTAAAGAACAAAATGTATTAAAATGAAAAATCTGCCAAAAAAGTGAAATTTAGAAATTTCATCTACATTTTCCTTTAATTCTTGTGGAATACCTAAAGGATCAACAAAGTTTGTAAAATCAGTTTTGAGTAACTTGAGGGGTGTAGTTTCCAAAATGGGATCATTTATGGGGGGATTTGTACTATGTAAGCCCCACAAAGTGACTTCAGACCTGAACTGGTCCTTAATAAGTGGGTTTTGGAAATTTTCTTAAAAATGTTAAGAATTGATTCTAAAATTCTAAGCCCTCTAACGTCCCCAAAAAATAAAATGACATTTACAAAATGATGCTAACATAAAAGTGGACATATGGGGAATGTTAAGCAATAAATATTTTATAAGGTATCACTTTCTGTTTTAAAAGCAGAGAAAAAGAAATTTTGAATATTGCAAATTTTTCAAATTTATGAGGTATGAGTCATGAGGTACAATGTGTCACGAGAAAACAATCTCAGAATGGCTTGGATAAGTAAAAGTGTTCCAAAGTTATTACCACATAAAGTGACACATGTCAGAGTTTCAAAAATAAGCCTGGTCACGAAGGTGCAAAATGGCCCGGTCATTAAGGGGTTAATAACTCTTAGAAAATATTTTTATCACTTAGCCTTTTTAAGCCTATTTAATTCCCAAATTGTCAAATTTATGTTAAAATACCTGCCGAGACCACCATTGCTGGCACCTCGTGGGTATGAAGTAATGGTATGAAGTCTTCGCTCACCGTCAGGGTTTCCCGTTCTGGAGATGACAAACCCTAGCCATATGCCACCAATGTCTCAGATGAAACAACCTCTTTAATTACGGCAGGCCTTCATAAAGCTCCCAGCCATCATACCAACTGAACAGCTCCCGCAATCTCGACTTGTGAGGGCCATTTGGTCACCTTGACAAATGACCCCTCAGATACACCGGTCACAACTGACCACATTATCTGAGGGTTAAATGAACATGATCAGAGGTGTCTACAACACTGATGGCAGGTGTTAGCTCCTGAGTGAATGCCATCTTTAAAGACCCCACATCCGGTATATATGTACAAACCGGATTCCCAAAAAGTTGGGACACTATACAAATCGTGAATAAAAACTGAATGCAATGATGTGGAGGAGCCAACTTCTAATATTTTATTCAGAATAGAACATAAATCACGGAACAAAAGTTTAAACTGAGAAAATGTACCATCTTAAGGGAAAAATATGTTGAATCAGAATTTCATGGTGTCAACAAATCGCCAAAAAGTTGGGACAAGCCCATTTTCACCACTGTGTGGCATCTCCCCTTCTTCTTACAATACTCAACAGACGTCTGGGGACCGAGGAGACCAGTTTCAAAAGTTTAGAAATAGGAATTCTCTCCCATTCTTGTCTAATACAGGCCTCTAACTGTTCAATCGTCTTGGGCCTTCTTTGTTGCACCTTCCTCTTTATGATGCGCCAAATGTTCTCTATAGGTGAAAAATCTGGACTGCAGACTGGCCATTTCAGTACCCGGATCCTTCTCCTGCGCAGCCATGATGTTGTGATTGATGCAGAATGTGGTCTGGCATTATCTTGTTGTAAAATGCAGGGTCTTCCCTGAAAGAGATGACGTCTGGATGGGAGCAGATGTTGTTCTAGAACCTGAATATATTTTTTCTGCATTGATGGTGCCTTTCCAGACATGCAAGCTGCCCATGCCACACGCACTCATGCAACCCCATACCATCAGAGATGCAGGCTTCTGAACTGAGCGTTGATGACAACTTGGGTTGTCCTTGTCCTCTTTGGTCCGGATGACATGGCGTCCCAGATTTCCAAAAAGAACTTTGAATCGTGACTCGTCTGACCACAGAACAGTCTTCAATTTTGCCACACTCTATTTTAAATGATCCCTGGCCCAGTGAAAACGCCTGAGCTTGTGGATCTTGCTTAGAAATGGCTTCTTCTTTGCACTGTAGAGTTTCAGCTGGCAACGGCGGATGGCACGGTGGATTGTGGTCACTGACAATGGTTTCTGGAAGTATTCCTGAGCCCATTCTGTGATTTCCTTTACAGTAGCATTCCTGTTTGTGGTGCAGTGTCGTTTAAGGGCCCGGCGATCACGGGCATCCAGTATGGTTTTACGGCCTTGACCCTTACGCACAGAGATTGTTCCAGATTCTCTGAATCTTCGGATGATGTTATGCACAGTTGATGATGATAGATGCAAAGTCTTTGCAATTTTTCGCTGGGTAACACCTTTTTGATATTGCTCCACTATCTTTCTGCGCAACATTGTGGGAATTGGTGATCCTCTACCCATCTTGGCTTCTGAGAGACACTGCCACTCTGAGAAGCTCTTTTTATACCCAATCATGTTGCCAATTGACCTAATTAGTGTTAATTGGTCTTCTAGCTCTTCGTTATGCTCAATTTACTTTTTCCAGCCTCTTATTGCTACTTGTCCCAACTTTTTGGGGATTTGTTGACACCGTGAAATTTTGAATCAACGTATTTTTCCTTTAAAATGATACATTTACTCGGATTAAACGTTTGATCTGTCATCTACGTTCTATTACAAATAAAATATTGACATTTGCCATCTCCACATCATTGCATTCAGTTTATATTCACAATTTGTTTAGTGTCCCAACTTTTTGGGAATCCGGTTTGTACAATGATAAGTGATCGGGATATAGCAAAATTCTTTTTTTTTGGGGAGCTGAGGTGCAGTACCCCGCCCATCCACTACACAGTGCTGTCTGCTTCCAGCTATGTACACTGAAACAGCTGATTAGCAGGTGGGTCCCGGGTGTCGGACCCCCACCAATCTCATATTGATGACCTACCCTGGGGATAGGTCATCGAAATCTGTAGACTGGACAATTCCTTTAGGCAAGGAAAATTTTGCACAAAAATAAATCAGACGAGACTAAAAACATGAGGTGTTCTCAGGTACAAAAACATCAACAGGTAAAATAAGATCGTCTGCCTGAGGCCAAGTCATAAAACAGAAAACCTGTCTGATAGGAGGTGTGAAGGTAACAAGAGCTGAGGGATCACTTATCCGGGACAAGCTCTGAATGACGCAGGGAGCTGGAGGAGAGACAGTCGCCCCTTACACCAAATCCTGGTAAATCTGTAGGGACAGTACCTGTGTGGATATATGATTGAGGTCACCGGGCTAACTACATCCTGCCATTACTTTTCTGGCATAATATATCAGCTTTATAGATATGGCCATAGCTCAGATCCCAGGCCTCTGGGTTAGGAACCCTCAGGGCAGAGTGGTTCTGGGGTGCCCATTGCATAATTGGGGAACTTGATGATCCTTAACTTGGGGCATGACCATACACATTGGTACCAGGAGCAAGGTGACACTTTGGACACTCGTTTATTTTAAAGACTTTAAATATTTTAATCTGTTAATAAGACTGGCTCTCAAATCACCTATATTTTATTAATTCACCATTTAAATAAACCTTCATTAAAATAATGTTGAAAAAAAATACATCAAATTATTATACATTAACTGTTAACCCAGGTTTAAATCATGTGGAGCTCACACAAAAAATATAATAATTAAATACAAAAAATATAAAAATGGCCAAACAGTTATGTCACGAGGGGGTAGGGAAGCGTGCACCCCTGACTGCTACCCACGCCTCTCTCCCTGCCTACTTGCACAATCCGTCCTAGGTAACGGTGCACAACTGGACGACAGTTCCTAACCTGGGTAAGTGCAGGGAAGGGAAGGGACACAGACAAGCAACAGAACACACGGAACACAAAAGCAAGGTAAAGCAAGCCGAGGTCAGTACCAGGAGAGGACGTCAGTACACAAGCAATAACGAACAGGAGAGTAAACAACAAGCCGAGGTCAAATAGCCAGGAGGTCAAGTCAAAAACCAAAGATAAACAGGAGCGAGGTCAGGAACGAATGTCGAGGTTAGAAATTCAGAGAACACAAACGTAGCAGGTAGGTAATACAGACCTAATAACAGGCAACCTGTGGCCAGCAGGCTGCCTGTTAAATACCGGAGGCAATAGTCACGTGACAGGGCCAGCTGTTTTTGGTAGACATCCATACCTTCTCACCAACCCTAAAGTCTACGCCCCCAAAAGCGCTTCTTATCAGCTTGATTTTCTGAACCTCCTAAGCTTTCTTCAGGTTAGATTGAACCTGGGCCCAGACTGTGCACAGTTCACTAATTAGATTATCTGCTTCTGGAATTTGTGAAGAAGACAGCTAAAAATGAATTAAATTGTGGATGGAACCCAAGATTACAGAAAAACGGCGACATCCCAGTGGATGAGTTCACCTGGTTATTAATGGCAAACTCAGCCAACAGTTGATTATTCGAAACATAACATCTCAAAAATTGTTCCAAAGACTGATTCAACTATTCAGTTTGGCCATTAGTTATAGGATGAAAAACCAAAGAAAAGGACAAGGAAATATCACACTTAAGACAAAAGGCCCTCCAAAACCTAGAAACAAACTGAACGCCTCTGTCAGAGACAATATTTTCTAGAATTCCGTGAAGACGCACCACATGATCAAGAAGCAGGTAAGCAAGAGTTTTAGCATTGGGCAGTTTTGCTAGAGGAACAAAATGCACCATTTTACTAAATCTATCGACCACTACCCATGCCACCGATTTACCCTCAGAGACAGGTAACTCAGTTATAAAATCCATGGAAATATGCGACCACGGTCTACTAGTAATGGGTAGAGGTCGTAACTCACCAGCTGGACGGGTTCTAGGAAATTTGGCTCTGGCACACACCTCACATGAAGACACGTAAGCGTGGACATCTCTAGATAACGTGGGCCACCAGTAGGACCTAGAGACGAGTTCCTTGGTGGCATTAACGCCGGGATGTCCACAAAACACAGAATTATGGCACTCACCCAAAAGCCGGAGTCGTAAGTGACCTGGAACAAATAATTTGTCAGTGGAGGACTGTACCAGAGCTAGATGCTGTTCATTCTCAATTTCAGTAATAAGATCAGAGGACATTGAGGCCACAATAATACCAGCTGGCAAAATTGGTTCTGGAGGAGAGTCTGCAGGTTGAAAGGCAGAAAAGGTTCGGGACATCGCATCGGCTTTTACATTTTTACTTCCTGGCCTGAAAGTAATAGAAAATTTTAAACGCTTAAAGAACAGTGCCCACCTTGCTTGTCTAGGGTTTAAACGTTTTGCAGATTCCAAAAACAAAAGATTTTATGATCAGTAAGAACAGTGACACAGTGTTGAGCCCCCTCCAAAAAACTGTTGCCATTCTTCAAAAGCCCATTTAATAGCGAGCAGCTCTAGACTCCCAATGTTGGAATTTCTCTCAGTCGGAGAGAACTTACGAGAAAAGAACGCACACGAGATTCGTGAAACTAGATGACCCCTGAGAAAGAACAGCACCTACTCTGTCCTCAGATGCATCGACCTCGACAATAAAGGGTCTTTCTTGATTCGGCTGACTCAGGACAGGAGCGCTACCGAAACACCTTTTGAGGTTTTCGAAGGCTTCTATGGCCTCAGATGGCCAATTAACTAGATCCGCTCCCTTCCTAGTTAGGTCGGTCAGGGGTTTAGTGATTACCGAAAAGTTTTTAATAAATTTTCGATAACAATTGGCAAACCCCAGGAAGCGTTGCAACACTTTAAGTGAAGAAGGTCTCACCCACCTGTGAATGACTTGTACCTTTCCCCAAATCCATCTTAAAATATTGAGGAGTGAGGATATAACACAGAAACAAAATTTCTTGTAACCCAAAAATACACGTTTCTTTTTTTTTTGAAAATAATTGGTTTTCCCTAAGGACTTCCACCACTTGTCTGGTATGGTTGACGTGGGACTCCCAACTAGGCAAAAAAATCAAGATATCGTCCAAGTATACTATCATAAACTTACCGATAAACTGCCTGAAAATATCATTTACAAAATTTTGAAACACCACTGGCTCATTACAGAGCCCAAACGGCATGACCAAATATTCAAAATGACCTTCAGGAGTGTTAAAGGCAGTCTTTCACTCGTCCCCCTCTCTCATTCGAATCAAGTTATACGCTCCTCTTAAATCAAATTTAGAAAACCAACAAGCCCCGAGCACCTGATTGAATAAGTCTGGAATCAACGGTAAAGAGTATTAATTTTTGATAGTGATATTGTTTAATTTCCTATAATCGATACAGGGTCTCAGACCTCCACTCTTCTTTTCCACAAAAAAGAAACCTGCCCCCATAGGTGATACCGAAGGTCTGATATGACCTTTTCTTAAACTTTCCTTGAGATACTCCTTCATAGCTATTCGCTCAGGCCCAGACTGTGAGGAATATGGATTATTATTCCATGTCAGCCATGTCTCAACACCAACCATCCGCTGTCAGATAGCAGAGGTAGTGAGCTCCACAGGGGGCCTCTGCTTCAAAGCCAGCAGATGGCAGAGAACCTCTAGCAGTCCACCAGTGTTTACAACTTTTCACACTTCCATCCAGTCAGCCAGGAACCAAGCTGATGTGCGAGGAAGAATCTCTCAGCATGAGGTCTAAGCCATTCACCAATGGTTGATGAATTATGAATTGCCCGTCCATCAGAGACATAAACCCGATACATATTTGTGTCCCTGTGGCCACGATAGTGTATTGTCTAGTGAGCCCTTAGGCGATTAAAAATATAATTTAATTTTGTGCTATCTTGTATCTCGAGCACGAATCCCCACGTCCGTGTTTCGGCCTAGTTATACGCTACGGGTTGGTTTCTTACCCTATATAATCCCGTTAACGGACCGGGCTTATATCAAAGAAGGAACTGGTGGCAGTCTTCCCGGGCTGAGGAAGCGCTGTTTCACTGGGGCAGTGAAAAGCCTCTCTCAGCTTGTTGCCTTTCTGTGCCCCTGTGGACAGAAGGAGTCTGTTAACACTGTACCAAGACTGACCTTACCCGCTCCTCCAGGAGGGCGTAACGTCACACCTTGGTAACCAGTGACCACACCGTATCTCGTGAGCTCGACGTAGTCGACGTCAAGCAGGCACGAGGGGTGGTATTCGTCACATATGGACAAATTATAAATACGGCCCTTAGGAAATTTAGATCCTGCCAAGAGATTGATAGCACAATCATATGATCTATGGGGAGGCAGATTCTCAACATCAGATGTGGAAAATACATCCAGAAAATCACTAATATATGGAGGAAGAACTTTTGACTCAGTCGTGATTCCAGCCTGAACAATCGGAAGACAATAAGAATTACATTTGGGACCCCATTTCTCTATTTCGCCTACGTTCCAATTAATAACAGGGTTATGAATTGGGAGCCGAAGCATATCCAAAATCACCTCCACCGCTAAATTCTTTAATATAAGAAAAGAACAAATCTCAGTATGACAAGCCCCCAAGGTCAGGTTAACTTCAGGAGTACACAATTTGACCGTCCCACCCACCAAAGGAGTGGAATCAATGGCAATAATATGGATAGGACTAGAAAGAGCCAACATGGGTATCCCCAGAGACAGAATAAAGTCATAGTCCACAAAATTTGAGATAGAACACAAATCAATAAAAGGCCTCCCCAGAACCCTTACTAGAACCCAAAGAGATAATCATCGGTACTAATCATTTTTTGTCTACTACCTCTGGAAGTACCTTATCCTTCGAGACATCTGGTTTGGGTGACCTTCCGGACGGAGAAACCTTGGGGCACTGTCGTACCCTATGGTCGGAGTGGCCACAGTAGAAACAAGTTGATCTCTCCTAGTCATTCCGAGTTGCGGCTCATCCAAAGGGTTTCTGCCTTGACCCCCATAGGAAAGGATTCTGGTTTGGTCCATTACCTGTGGAGAAGACAAGTGCTCTCATTGTCGTTCCCTAATACGTCTGTCCAGTCTCACCGCTAACGTCATGGTCTGTTCTAAGGTGTCAGGACAGGGGTAATAGACTAACATGTCCTTAAGATTTTTGGAGAGTCCAGACCTGAACTGACATTTGAGGGCTGGCCCATTCCAGCCCGAGGGAACACACTACTTCCGAAAACTGAGTGCAGTACTCCTCAACTGGTCGGTTCCCCTGAGTGAGGGACTTCAACTGGGACTCCAGTTCATTATAAAGCACCCCCAGGGCCTGAAAAAATGCATCTACAGACATCAGACAAGGGGAGTCAGTGGAAAGGGAGAACGCCCATTCCATTGTAGCAAGGAAATGAAAATCCCAACTTTTAGTTTTTCAGAGCCAGATGAATGTGGACATAGCTGTAAGTTGTACTTCAGTTTTTCTCTAAATGCAAGAAAACCTTTGCGCTCTCCTGAAAAACCGTTCTGGCAGTTTAACATGAGGTTCGATATTCTGTACGGAAGGAATCGGTACGGGTTGGGTCTGAACCGATTCCCGCTGCTGTAATCTTTCTGCCAGCTCTTGCACCATTTGCGCAAGGTTATGCACCTGATCAGTAAGCACATGAATAGGGTCCATAATAAAGATGGCCTGTTATTCTGTCACGAGGGGGTAGGTAAGCGTGCACCCCTGACTGCTACCCATGCCTCTCTCCCTGCCCACTTGCACGATCCGTTCTAGGTAACGATGCACAACTGGACGACAGTCCCTAACCTGGGTAAGTGCAGGGAAGGGAAGGGACACAGACAAGCAACAGAACACACGGAACACAAAAGCAAGGTGAAGCAAGCCGAGGTCAGTACCAGGAGAGGACGTCAGTACACAAGCAATAACCAATAGGAGAGTAAACAACAAGCCAAGGTAAATAGCCAGGAGGTCAAGTAAAAAACCAGGAGATAAACAGGAGCGAGGTCAGGAACGAAAGCCGAGGTCAGAAATGCAGAGAACACAAACGTAGCAGGTAGGTAATACAGACCTAATAACAGGCAACCTGTGGCCAGCAGGCTGCTTGTTAAATACCGGAGGTAATAGAGTCACGTGACGTGGCCAGCGTCACGTGACCCGTCCCTCCAGGTCTATTGTAGCTGAGCGCCGAGTCATCAACCTCGGCGCTCAGTCTCCCTGCCTCCTGGGGAACGGAGGACGCCGGCCACGCTGAGGAAGTGTGTGCGGCCAGGGTCCTCCCCACCCCACCGTTGTCATGGGAACAAGGACGCAGCTCGCGTCCTTGCTCCTCATCCCGGGAAGGGTGCCGGCGATGCTGCAAAGAAGGCGCGCGTCGCCGGGCCCTAGTAATAAGTTATTTATGACTGTGTTTTTTGAACTGTGTTTTTTGAAGGTGTCTTGTTCAATAGATATTATTGTCCACGTATAAATAGCAGCGGCTTCACTGCAGCTAATCCCATATGTCTATTCTTTTATGTTACATATATCCGTAGATATGGGTTTAAATCACTGCACCGGCTGACATTCCTGCGGCGTCAATTTGGATATGAGTGGCAGGGTTAGCGGTATATGTGCGCTGTGTCTCTGTACTATTTAGAATATATTCACATTAAAGGGAACCTGCTCACCGGTATTTTGTTTAAGGACATGGGTTGCTAGATCACCGCTAGCACATCCGCAATACCCAGTCCCCATAGCTCTGTGTGCTTTTATTGTGTAAAAAAACCTGATTTGATACATATGCAAATTAACCTGAGATGAGTCCTGTACGTGAGAGGAGTCAGGGACAGGACTCATCTCAGGTTAAGGCCTCATGCACACGACCGTTGTGTGCATCCGTGTCCGTTGTTCCGTTTTCCGTGACTTTCTGCGGACCTATTGACTTTTATCCATGTCCGTGATCCGTGTTTCCTGTCCGTCAAAGAAATATGACCTGTCCTATTTTTTTGACGGACAACGGAGGCACACAAGATTGCCATCCGCCTCCGTGATCCGTGTCCGTAGGCTACTTTAGCACAGACGTATCCGCCTGCATACAGCTTTTTCAGAGCTGAGTTTTCACATCGTAAAAACTCAGATCCGACAGTATATTCTAACACAGAGGCGTTCCCATGGTGATGGGAACGCTTCTAGTTAGAATATACTAAGAACTGTGTACATGACTGCCCCCTGCTGCCTGGCAGCACCCGATCTCTTACAGGGGGCTGTGATCCGCACAATTAACCCCTCAGGTGCCGCACTGGCCACCAATTAATTTAATACAGGGGAGGGGGGGCCGCACTGGCCACCAATGAATTTAATACAGGGGAGGGAGGGAGGGGGGACCGCACTGGCCACCAATGAATTTAATACAGGGGAGGGAGGGGGGTCTGCCCCCTGCTGGCTGGCAGCACCTGATCTCTTACAGGGGGCTATGACACGCACAATTAACCCCTCAGGTGCGGCACCAGAGGGGTTAATTGTGCTGATCACAGCCCCCTGTAAGAGATCGGGTGCTGCCAAGCAGGAGGGGGCAGACCCCCCTCCCTCCCCTGTATTAAATTCATTGGTGGCCAGTGCGGCCCCCCCTCCCTCCCTCCCCTGTATTAAATTCATTGGTGGCCAGTGAGGCACCTGAGGGGTTAATTGTGCGGATCACAGCCCCCTGTAAGAGATCGGGTGCTGCCAGGCAGCAGGGGGCAGTCATGTACACAGTTCATAGTATATTCTAACTTGAAGCGTCCCTATCACCATGGGAACGCCTCTGTGTTAGAATATACTGTCGGATCTGAGTTTTCACGATGTAACTCAAATCCGATGGTATATTCTAACATAGAGGCATTCCCATGGTGATGGGGACGCTTCAAGTTAAAATATACCATCGGATTGGAGAAAACTCCGATAGGGATTCCTGACTTTACATTGAAAGTCAATAGGGGGACGGATCCGTTTGCAATTGCACCATATTATCTCAACGTCAAACGGATCCGTCCCCATTGACTTGCATTGTAAGTCAGGACGGATCCGTTTGGCGCCGCATGGTCAGGCGGACACCAAAACGACTTTTTTTTTTTACTTTCCTTCATGTCTGGTGATCCTCCAAAAATCACGGAAGACACACGGAAGAAAAACGGACACGGATCATGGAACAACGGAACCCCGTTTTGCGGACCGTGAAAAAATACTGTCGTGTGCATGAGGCCTAATTTGCATATGTATCAAATAGTATTTTTTACACAATAAAAGCACACAGAGCTATGGGGACTGGGTATTGCGGATGTGCTAGCGGCCATCTAGCAACCCATGTCCTCAGCTCTATACACAAAATCCCGGTGACAGGTTCCCTTTAAGCCGGATGGGTTTGTTTGATTAGTCACGACCACGTTGTTTTCTGTGGGGTTTCCCACCTTTCGTGACTCTCCCCGCTGTATCTCTCTTAGTCTGGTCTGCGTGGTTCCCACTCGGCTTGTGATCAGCTTTACGGCTCCACTTTCCGCCGTCTCAGAACACGAGCGCGCTCCTCCTAATCTTCCCAAAGCGCCGTGTGTCAGCTTAATAATGTTCTATAATTGATTGAAAAATAGGTCTCCGTCCACTCTGTCTTTCGGTCGGCCTTCACCAGACGCGTTTTGAAACAATCCCGTTTCTTCCTCAGTGGTATATGTTCAAATGAGTATAAACCTGGGACTCCATATTGGATCCGTTTTTTAAATCATCTTAAACAAGGTGAAATCAAATACATGACCTGGATCGCTTTAATGAATGTATCATTCACATGATGCGTTATTAAATCAACTGATTAAGCGCATCATATCTCAAGTTAATAATCTATAGTAAAGACAACTACGCGATATTGCTTTTAGATGTATAGATATCGCCATTTGAACCATGTTCCAATGTATCTTCTTAATACATATCACCCGTCACTATTTTCTTTTAGCAATCTTACTATAAATGGCCCATGTCTTTTATAGTAGACGGTGCCTGCTCATCAAACTTTATGGTTACATATTGGCCTAATCTACACATATAAATTTACATATATCAAGTTAATGGCAACTTAGTTAACATCAAATATGTGTATTATTATCCTATTTCTAACTGTAAATAGTATAACTATAAAGAATTGTTAATATATGTGTATGGTAATAGTACACTAGATGCATGATGATTAATTTTGTACAATGTTTTTAGTCCTGATCACGTTCACACCCTGCGTTTCTTTTTCCAATTCCAATCATCATTATGGTGACACATTTGGCTATGGAAGTACACGCAATCTGTTTGTCACTGATATAGTTTTATAGTTTTGCTGCCAGAGCCAAATGTGAGAATAAGGGTACTTTCACACTTGCGACAGAGAATTCCGGCAGGCAGTTCCCTCGCCGATCCGGCAATCCGGACTCAAACTGATGGCATTTGTCAGACGGATCCGAATGCAGATCCGTCTGACAAATGCATTGAAATACCGGATCCGTCTCTCCGGTGTTCGTATGCTACTAAGGTCTCTTGCACACGACCCGTATGGCTTTTTCAGTATTTTGTGGTCTGCAAAAAACGGATCCGCAAAAAATACGTAAGATGTCCATGCGCATTCCATTTTTTGCGGAACAGAACAGCTGGCCCCTGATAGAACAGTACTATTCTTGTCCGTTATGCGGACAATAAGGGTCCATTCACACGTCCGTATGTGTTTTGCGGATCCGAAAAACACGGACATCGGCAATGTGCGTTCCGCATTTTGCGGACCGCACATCGCCGGCACTTTCATAGAAAATGTCTGCATCTTTTGCGGACCCATTGAAATAAATGGTTCCGTATATGGAACGCAAAATACGTTCGTTGTGAACAAGCCCATTAAGCCTCTTGCACACAAATGCTTTTTTTCCCCGTTTACGTTCCTTTTTTTGTGTTCGGTATACGGATCGTATACGGAACTATTCATTTCAATGGATCTGCCTTTTGTTTCCGTTTTTAGGTTCCGTTCAAAGATAGAACATGTCCTATTATTGTCCGCATAACGGACAAGGATAGGACTGTTCTATTAGGGGCCAGCTGTTCCGTTTCGCAAAAAATGGAATGCACACGGACGTCTTCCCTATTTTTTGCGGATCCGTTTTATTGCAGACCGCAAAATACTAAAAAAGAGGCCATAGTAGCATATGAACACATCATTAAAGAGTATTTTTATTATTTTTTTATCATTATTATTTTCTATTTTTACCCCTTATTCTCACATTTGGCTCTGGCAGCAAAACTATAAAACTATATCAGTGACAAACAGATTGTAGCCAAATGTGTTACCATAATGATGATTGGAATTTGATTGCCTTTCGAATGGGTCCGCATCCGTTACGCAATTTTGCGGAACAGGTGCGGACCCATTCATTTTCAATGGGGCCAGAATGTGCTGTCCGCATCCACATATGCGGATCCACGCTTCCAGATCCGTCCGCAATTGCGGACAAGAAAAGGCATTTTCTATGAGAGCGGCGGCGATGTGTGGTCCGCAAAATACGGACCGCACATTGCCAGTATCCGTGTTTTGAGGATCCGCAAAACACATATGGACGTGTGAATGGACCCTAAAAGAAATGCAGGGTGAGAACGTGATCATGACTAAAAACATTGTACAAAAACAAAATTTATTAATCATTATGCATCTAGTGTACTATGACCATACACATATATTAACAATTCTTTAGTTATAAATAGGATAATAATACACATATTTGATGTTAAATAAGTTGCCATTAACTTGATATATGTAAATTTATATGTGTAGATTAGGCCAATATGTAACCATAAAGTTTGATGAGCAGGCACCGTCTATATAAAAGACATGGGCCATTTATAGTAAGATTGCTAAAAGAAAATAGTGACGGGTGATCTGTATTAACAAGATACATTAAAGCAAAAAAATATACAATGCAACAGCACTCTGCGAACCAAATAGTTCAATAATGCCAAAGTAATAGAAAGTATTCTGGTGCTAATGCTACGCTTATAAATTTGAGATGCTTGGCAAATACATTTTGTACAAAATAATTTGTGCCCGTCTGCCAAACGTCAAGGCGATCTCAGTAAGACGGGAACCTAACACTAAATACCACATTAACTGGTGCCATACCGGCCTCCATTACATTCAGGGAATGCAGGTTCCACATGCATGCCGAGCCCACATTGTATTACGCCTCTTATGGTGCCATACCGGCCTCCATTATATTCAGGGGATGCAGGCTCCACATACATGCTGAACCCACACTATATAATACCTCTTTGGTGCCTCACTGGCACGTGGGCTCGACATGCATGTGGAACCTGCATTCCCTGAATGTAATGGAGGCTGGTATGGCACCAGTTAATGTGGTATTTAGTGTTAGGTTCCCGTCTTACTGAGATCGCCTTGACGTTTGGCAGACGGGCACAAATAATTTTGTACAAAATGTATTTGCCAAACATCTCAAATTTATAAGCGTAGCATTAGCACCAGAATACTTTCTATTCCTTTGGCATTATTGTACTTTATTTAGGTTGCAGAGTGCTGTTGCATTGTATATTTTTTTGCTTTTGTGCTTTCAGCCATGGCAACGCTCACCTGCGCACTGGATGTGCTGACTGACCCCCAATTTTTCTTTGTAACAAGATACATTGGAACATGTTTCAAATGGCAATATACACTGCCTTTCCACCTGGATTTAACTAAGCAAATAGTTCTGAGCCTCCTATTGGATAATTACCGCATGGGCGATTATCTTTCAGCTGGCAACAAGTTATTTAACCCCAACTGGTGCAATGAGTTGCTTCTCATTTCTTAAACAACCATGTCGGAAGACACATCTCGTGGTCGTGGAAAAGATGTTAGTCTGTTTGAGAAGGGTCCAATCATCGGCATGCATCAAGCAGAGAAAACATCTGCGGAGATTGCAGAAACTACTAAAATTGGGTTAAGAACTGTCCAACGCATTATTAAAAACTGGAAGGATAGTGGGGACCCATCGTATTCGAGGAAGAAATGTGGCGGGAAAAAAATCCTGAATGATCGTGATCGGCGATCACTTAAACGTTTGGTGAAATCAAATCAAAGAAAAACAACAGTAGAACTCAGGGCTATGTTTAATAGTGAAAGTAAGAGCATTTCCGCGCACACACAATGCGAAGGGAACTCAAGGGATTGGGACCGAACAGCTGTGTAGCCGTAAGAAAACCACTAATCAGTGAGGCAAACCAGAAAAAAGGCTTCAATTTGCTAGGGAGCATAAAGATTGGACTCTGGAGCAATGGAAGAAGGTGATGTGGTCTGATGAGTCCAGATTTACCCTGTTCCAGAGTGATGGGCACATCAGGGTAAGAAGAGAGGCAGGTGAAGTGATGCCCCCATCATGCCTAGTGCCTACTGTACCAGCCTGTGGGGGCAGCGCTATGATCTGGGGTTGCTGCAGTTGGTCAGGTCTAGGTTCAGCAACAGTATGTGCTCCAAGAATGAGGTCAGCTGACTACCTGAACATACTGAATGACCAGGTTATTCCATCAATGGATTTTTTCTTCCCTGATGGCACGGGCATATTCCAAGATGACAATGCCAGGATTCATCGGGCTCAAATTGTGAAAGAGTGGTTCAGGGAGCAGAGACATCATTGTCACACATGGATTGGCCACCACAGAGTCCAGACCTTAACCCCATTGAGAATCTTTGGGATGTGCTGGAGAAGGCTTTGCGCAGCAGTCAGACTCCACCATCATCAATGCAAGATCTTGGTGAAAATTAATGCAACACTGGATGGAAATAAATCTTGTGACATTGCAGAAGCTTATCGAAACAATGCCACAGCGAATGCCTGCCGTAATCAAAGCTAAAGGCGGTCCAACAAAATATTTTTGGTGGCGACTTTTTTGTTTTTGACAGGGCAGTGTATATACATCTAAAAGCAATATTGCGTATTGTCTTTACTATATATTATTAACTTGAGATATGATGCGGTTAATCGTTGATTTAATAACGCACCATGTGAATGATACATTCATTAAAGCGATCCAGGTCATGTATTTGATTTCACCTTGTTTAAGATGATTTAAAAAAAGGATCCAATATGGAGTCCCAGGTTTATACTCATTTGAACATATACCACTGAGGAAGAAACAGGATTGTTTCGAAACGCGTCTGGTGAATGCCGACAGAAAGACAGAGTGGACAGAGACTTATTTTTCAATCAATTGGAACATTATTAAGCTGACACAAGGCGCTTTGGGAAGATTTGGAGGAGCGCGCTCGTGTCCCGAGACGGCGGAAAGTGGAGCCGTAAAGCTGATCACAAGTCGAGTGGGAACCACGCAGACCAGACTAAGAGAGATACAGCGGGGAGAGTCACGAAAGGTGGGAAAACAACGTGGTCGTGAGTAACCAAACAAACCCATCCGGCTTAATGTGAATCTATTCTAAACAATACAGAGACACAGCGCACGTATACCGCTAACCCTGCCACTCACATCCAAATTGACGCCGCAGGAATGTCAGCCGGTGCAGCGATTTACACCCATATGTACGGATATATGTAACATAAAAAAATAGACATATGGGATTAGCTGCAGTGAAGCCGCTGCTTTTTATACGTGGACAATAATATCCATTGAACAAGACACCGTCCAAAAACACAGTCATAAATAACTTATTACTAGGGCCCGGCGACGCGCACTTCCTCATAAATAACTGTTTGGCCATTTTTATATTTTTTATATTTCATTATTATATTTTTTATGCGGGAGCTCCCTCAGTCTGTGAATATATATTTTTTTCTTGCTGCCCAAAAAAAAATAAAAAGTGCCCCAGGCTGTCGTTTACTACAGGGATGCTCAACCTGCGGCCCTCCAGCTGTTGTAAAACTACAACTCCCACCATGCCCTGCTGTAGGCTGATAGCTGTAAGCTGTCCATTTATGATGGGAGTTGTAGTTTTGCAACAGCTGGAGGGCCGCAGATTGAGCATCCCTGCTTTACTACAAGCCCTCTCCAAAAAAAAAGAGAAGGACCCCATAAATCCTTCCCATTACTCCGAACCAGAAGGTCCTGCAAGGGTAGGTGCCCATCTTTTGGGGTAGGTGGCCTCCTTTTGCAACTCCAATCCAAAAAGAGAAGGGCCCCGATAAACTCTTACCCATTCCTCCAAGCCAGAAGGTCCTGCAAGGGTCAGGGGTAGGTGACCATCCTTCGCAGAAGCTTAGGAAGTGCCATGTTGTGATCCTGGTGTCCACCCATCTAGGTTTGGCTTCCTCAGAAGGGGTAACCAAGGGGTTGCAGGGAGGTGAGGAATGGGATTTACTGAGTCTGGTCGTAGTGTAATATATTTAGGATTCCCTCCAGTTTAGGAGATTCAGGTGCCCTGTCCCACTCCCCCTCCCCCAAAGGACCCCTTTTCCATCTCTTCCGGTAGGGTGTCCCTGGACTTCCAGGTAAAGACCTGAGAGGAGATGATGTCGATGTCGGTTGCATCACTCTTATTCAGATGTGCTTTCTATAGACGTCAGCATTCTATACGATGTGTGACCTCATTTACACACAAAGCAGTCTGGGTGGGTGCCAGCTTCTCCGTGTACCAGACCAGGCCCAAAACACGGGCCCCTCCTGTCCTACAACAGGTCCCATTATGGTTGACCACTGCAGTCACTTTTTGAAAAAAACAAACAAAAAAAAACCTGTTTCCTGCCATTGCTCAGTAAATACATTTATTGCCAGGGTATTCTGCTTGCTGTCAGTGAATGGAAAGATTATTATTTACTTTTAAAGCCTAAAACCCTGTCCTGATCTAATACTGCACCACCGGTGAGGTCTAGTTTCATCACTGTTGGCGCAGTGTCCTGATAATTGTTACATTGTATCAGTGCAGGTAAAATGTATCCGTCTGGAGGATTGTCTAAACTGGATGAAGGTGTGACAAAACCTCAGCTGTGAGACGTATTAAAGGGTTGTCAGAGATTTTGATGCTGATGATCTATCCTCAGGACAGGTCATCAATATCAGATTAGTAAGGGTCCGACATCTAGAGAGCCAATTAGCTCCGGTGAACACTGTGACCTCTTCCTAGGCGCAGCTCAGTCCTATTCAAGTGAATGGAACCGTGCTGCAATACCAAGCACAGCCACTATACAATGGATGGCGCTGTGCTTGGTAAGTTGTGAGGAGCTGGTTGGCAGGGACTGGTCCTACGCTGATCAGATATTGACGGACCTACGGAAATCTGGCACAAAATGTTATTGCAGGGTCTGTGCCATTAGTGTGCACTATACAGCCTCAGTCAGAACACATGTACTATAATGTACCCGATAAAACGGACACAACATGCTGAGCAATCACCTAAAGATCACACTTAGGGCTCGTTCACACGAATGTGTGCTGCCCGTTGCTGTTTTGTGGACATCTGCAATACACGGGCACCGTTCCGTGTGCATTTCGCATCACGGATGCGGACTCATTCACTTCAACACTACCGAGTGCTTTCTGTGCCTCCGCACCGCAAAAAGATAGAACATGCTCTATCTTTTTGCGGAACGGAGGGATCGTAGACCCATTCAAGTGAATAGGTCTGCGATCCCCATGCAGCTGCCCCACGGAAGGTGCCCGTACATTGCAGAGCGCTATTTGCGGTCCACAGCACGGGCTTCACAAGTTCGCGTGAACGAGCCCTTACAGAGGATATACAGTGCTGTCAGCCATAGAAAAACATTCATCTACACACACTGCAGTAACCTACAGACTTCATGGACAACATATGGAGCAGTACAGCCACCTCCATGGTACAGTGCAGCCCCCTATACACCCAGTACATGGTACAGTGCAGTCCCTATACATCCAGGATATGGTACAGCGCAGCCCCCTATACATCCAGTACATGGTACAGCGCAGCCCCCTATACATCCAGTACATGGTACAGTGCAGCCCCTATACATCCAGGATATGGTACAGCACAGACCCCTATACATACAGTACATGGTACAGCGCAGCCCCCTATACATACAGTACATGGTACAGCGCAGCCCCCTATACATCCTGCACATGGTACAGCGCAGGCCCCTATACATCAAGTACATGGTACAGCGCAGCCCCCTATACATACAGTACATGGTACAGAGCAGCCCCCTATACATCCATTACATGGTACAGCGCAGCCCCCTATACATCCTGCACATGGTACAGCGCAGGCCCCTATACATCAAGTACATGGTACAGCGCAGCCCCCTATACATACAGTACATGGTACAGCACAGCCCCCTATACATCCTGCACATGGTACAGCGCAGGCCCCTATACATCAAGTACATGGTACAGCGCAGCCCCCTATACATCCTGCACATGGTACAGCGCAGGCCCCTATACATCAAGTACATGGTACAGCGCAGCCCCCTATACATACAGTACATGGTACAGCGCAGCCCCCTATACATCCTGCACATGGTACAGCGCAGGCCCCTATACATCAAGTACATGGTACAGCGCAGCCCCCTATACATCCTGCACATGGTACAGCACAGCCCCCTATACATCCTGCACATGGTACAGCGCAGCCCCCTATACATACAGTACATGGTACAGAGCAGCCCCCTATACATCCATTACATGGTACAGCACAGACCCCTATACATCCTGCACATGGTACAGCGCAGCCCCCTATACATACAGTACATGGTACAGAGCAGCCCCCTATACATCCATTACATGGTACAGTGCAGCCCCTATACATCCTGCACATGGTACAGTGCAGCCCCCTATACATCCAGTACATGGTACAGCACAGACCCCTATACATCCTGCACATGGTACAGCACAGCCCCCTATACATCCTGCACATGGTACAGCGCAGCCCCTATAGATGACACACACAGTAAAGCGCAGCCCCCTATACAGCGTACACATGGTACAGCACAGCCCCCTATACATCCTGCACATGGTACAGCGCAGCCCCTATACATCCTGCACATGGTACAGCGCAGCCCCCTATAGATGACACACATGGTACAGCTCAGCCCCCTATAGATGACAAACATGGTACAGCGCAGCCCCCTATACATCCAGTACATGGTACAGCGCAGCCCCCTATACAGCGTACACATGGTACAGCGCAGGCAGACCCCTATAGATGACACATATGGTACAGCGCAGCCCCCTATAGATGACACATATGGTACAGCCCAGGCTCCCGCACCATCCCTTCGCCCGGCGGCCGCTTACGTCACGGGGGGCGGGCCTGCCGTGCGCTATAGGGCGGGCCTGGCATCGGGGGCGTAGTGTACAAAGCGCAGGATCCGCCGCCCCATCAGCCGGTGATCGCCATGGACGTGCCTTATGCAGCAGCCGCATAGGAGCAGCCTGTGTGCTCGGGAGCCGATGACCGGCAGGATGATGAACTCCTCCGTCTTCGGGGACATGATGCGGGACCTGGAGCCCCCGCTGTCCCCGGGCGCCTCGCAGGGCTCCACCGTTACCCTGGCGCTGCGCAACGACCTGGGCTCCAACATCCACGTCCTGAAGACCCTGAACGTGCGGTTCCGCTGCTTCCTGGCCAAGGTGCACGAGCTGGAGCGGCGGAACCGCCTGCTGGAGAAGCAGCTGCAGGAGCAGCACTGCCGGCAGCAGCAGGAGCGCCGCCTGCGGGGCAAGACCTTCCACCGGGACCAGGCGGTGCAGACCGACCCGGAGCCCCCCAACGCCAACCAGCTGCCCAATGCCAACCAGCTGCGGTACAGCCGCCTGCCCGGCACCATCTGGAGCTACACCCACGTGCGGCGCACCGGAGGCGGCCTGGAGACGCTGCAGGGGCCCGGGGTGTCCTGGACCCATCCGGACGGAGTCGGGGTCCAGATAGACACCATCACCCCGGAGATCCGGGCCCTGTACAACGTGCTGGCCAAGGTGAAGAGGGAGCGGGACGAGTACCGGAGAAAGTAAGTGCCCCCTGTCAGTGCCAGGACTGCCGCCCCTGGGGAAGGAGCGGCACATGGCGCCGAGGGGGAGTGGAAGCTGTCAGTATGGAGGAGCAGGGGGATGGAGTGGAAGCTGTCAGTATGGAGGAGCTGGGGGATGGAGTGGAAGCTGTCAGTATGGAGGAGCTGGGGGATGGAGTGGAAGCTGTCAGTATGGAGGAGCAGGTGGATGGAGTGGAAGCTGTCAGTATGGAGGAGCAGGTGGATGTAGTGGAAGCTGTCAGTATGGAGGAGCAGGGGGATGTAGTGGAAGCTGTCAGTATGGAGGAGCAGGTGGATGGAGTGGAAGCTGTCAGTATGGAGGAGCAGGTGGATGTAGTGGAAGCTGTCAGTATGGAGGAGCAGGTGGATGGAGTGGAAGCTGTCAGTATGGAGGAGCAGGGGGATGGAGTGGAAGCTGTCAGTATGGAGGAGCAGGGGGATGGAGTGGAAGCTGTCAGTATGGAGGAGCAGGGGGATGGAGTGGAAGCTGTCAGTATGGAGGAGCAGGTGGATGGAGTGGAAGCTGTCAGTATGGAGGAGCAGGTGGATGGAGTGGAAGCTGTCAGTATGGAGGAGCAGGTGGATGGAGTGGAAGCTGTCAGTATGGAGGAGCAGGTGGATGGAGTGGAAGCTGTCAGTATGGAGGAGCAGGTGGATGGAGTGGAAGCTGTCAGTATGGAGGAGCAGGTGGATGGAGTGGAAGCTGTCAGTATGGAGGAGCAGGTGGATGGAGTGGAAGCTGTCAGTATGGAGGAGCAGGTGGATGGAGTGGAAGCTGTCAGTATGGAGGAGCAGGTGGATGGAGTGGAAGCTGTCAGTATGGAGGAGCAGGTGGATGGAGTGGAAGCTGTCAGTATGGAGGAGCAGGTGGATGGAGTGGAAGCTGTCAGTATGGAGGAGCAGGTGGATGGAGTGGAAGCTGTCAGTATGGAGGAGCAGGTGGATGGAGTGGAAGCTGTCAGTATGGAGGAGCAGGTGGATGGAGTGGAAGCTGTCAGTATGGAGGAGCAGGTGGATGGAGTGGAAGCTGTCAGTATGGAGGAGCAGGTGGATGGAGTGGAAGCTGTCAGTATGGAGGAGCAGGTGGATGGAGTGGAAGCTGTCAGTATGGAGGAGCTGGGGGATGGAGTGGAAGCTGTCAGTATGGAGGAGCAGGGGGATGGAGTGGAAGCTGTCAGTATGGAGGAGCAGGTGGATGTCTAACCATCCAGTATTATGTAGTGATGTATGGTAGCATTATTTGGGCACCACATGGCGGTATTATGTGGTCTTAACAAGAACTGTCAAATGGCAAACAAGGAATGGTGGTTGTGCAAAAAATGTTTGTATATGTTACATAATGCAGATGGATGTTATCAGCATGGAGGTATTTATGATTTGACTGCATACAGTGCAGGGATCCAGACAAAAAAAAAAATTTAAACAGGAGCCATTGGTCCCTAAGCTGAATAAAATAAATTTAATATATATATTATCTAAATAAAAAAAGACTTGGAGGAGAAGATGAGACGCAGGTCACAGTAGTGAGCCAGCTCTACGTACAGGAGAATACAGCACCACATTCCTGTTACTTCTCCTGTCATGTAGATCTTCTCTTTCCTCTTCTCCTCCATTAGACCCTGACCGCCATGACTAATTCTTTCAGCCGCATCTCGTCTCTACAGAGTCTGTAAGGCTCCTTTCACACCTGCGTTCAGGTGTCTGCTCGTGAGCTCCGTTTGAAGGGGCTCACAAGCGGCCCTGAACGCAGCCGTCTGGCCCTAATGCATTCTCAGTGGAGGCGGATCCACTAAGAATGCATCCGCCTGCCAGCGCTCAGCCTCCGCTCAGTGAGCGGACACCTGAACGCTGCAAGCAGCGTTCGGGTGTCCGCCTGGCCGTGCGGAGGCGAGCGGATCCGTTCCGACTTATAATGGAAGTCAATGGGGACGGATCCGCTTGAAGATGACACCATATGGCTCAATCTTCAAGCGGATCCGTCCCCCATTGACTTTCAATGTAAAGTCTGAACGGATCCGCTCAGGCTACTTTCAGACTAAGAAAATTTTTCTAAGTTATAATGCAGACGGATCCGTTCTGAACGCTAGTGTGAAAGTAGCCTAACACAGACACGTTAGATTTCTTAATTTTTTTTTTTCCATCAACCTCCCCATCCTGGTGTCCCCACAGTGTCCTCCTGCTGCCACCCCCAATTTTGTACCAGGTACTGTACTGCTGAAAAAAGTGACCCCACTACAAGTGATATCCCTATAGTGAATCTACAGCAATTATAAATGCCACCTAGAGTGCCCCCAGTAATAATAATAAAACCTTAGATTAAACCCCCCCCCCCCCCCCACATAGTAATTGCTTCCCCACTGCCCCTACAGTAGAAATATGCTCCACAGTAGTAATTTCCCCCCAGTGCCCCCTTATGGCCAGTAATGTTGGCACTGGACACTGGACACTGTCAGTATGGAGGTAGTGTATATGTATGTCCTGTGTAGTGTATGTGGATGCTGTCAGCATGGAGGTACATGTATATTTAGCACAGACTTGTGGTTATATTAGGGCCTGCAGAGTCAATGTTGGAAAAGTTCTTGTCTGACTGACAACTCCCATCATCCTGTCTCCACGTACATAATAATCGTCAGTTATCACTGTGACTATATCAGAACTTCTTGTCACCATGGTGACAGATCAGTCCTGATACATTGTAGCCGATCCTTTAGGTGCCATGTGATGGGCTTTACCGGGCAGCTGCTTCCGCCTGGCACTGTGCGTTCGCCTCTTCCTGGGATTACAGCTCAGCCGCCGCTCTCCATGGATTTCGCTGTTTAACCCTTCACGGCCCTGGAGCACACCGTATGCTACTGGCCAGTGAAAGCTACTCTGCTCTTGGAGAAATATTTAAAGGGGGGGCAGATTCTTCCTCTGTAGAGGCGCAAGGATTTATTTTAAGGGATTGACAGGAAACCTCTCCTGACTCATAGTATCCTGTCCTCCCCGGCTACTTTCACGCTGGCGTTTTGGCTTTCCGTTTCGGAGATCCATTCAGGGATCTCGCAAGTGGTTCAAAACGGATCAGTTTGGCCCTTAATGCATTCTGAATAGAAAAGGATCCGCTCAGAATGCGTCAGTTTGCCTCCGTTTCGTCTCCATTCCGCTTGCAGCGTTTTGGTGTCCGTCTGACGAAACTGAGCCAAACTGATCCGTCCTGACACACAATGTAAGTCAATGGAGACGGATCCGTTTTCACTGATACAATCTGGCTCAACACAAAACGGATCCGTCTTGGCTATGTTACAGATAATACAAACGGATCCGTTCTGAACGGATGCAGACGGTTGTATTATCTGAACGCATGCGTTTGTGCAGATCCATGACGGATCCGCACCAAACGCGAGTGTGAAAGTAGCCTCAGAGGGTGTTTACACACAGCAGGTTTGGGGCAGAGTTTTCTGCTCCTGTCCTGCCCATCCACATGGGGCTTGCAGAAACCACCCCGCCTGCTCAGCACTGACCTTAAAGGGGTTGTCGAAGGATTTAAAGTTACCCCTTATGCACAGGACCAAGTGTCTGATTGGTGGGTCTGACCTCTGGGACCCCCCAGACATCACGTGAGTGGGGATCCGGTGTGCCCTCTGGATGAATGGAGCAGCGGTCAAATATATATATACGCTCCCTTCACTGGATCCTCTTTCTCTTTGGGGTCCGGACCCAAGTTTAAAACTTTGGACAACCCCTTTAAGTTGCAGAAGTTTCTGCAGCGGATCTGCCATGTGTGAATGCACCTTCTGCCGTTCAGGGGTCCAGGAGAGCTGGGTGATGGCCCCTGTAGAGCTTTTTAACCAAAGTCCACCCCCCCCCCCCCATGCCTTCCATCCTTTACCCCGTACTGTACGCGGTCAGGTCAGTGTCCCGCAGGGCGGAGGGTTCGATGCTTTGAAGTCAGAGATAAAGGCGGTTGCTTCATCCAGGCACAGAGCTGAAAATGTAAAGGGGGTGGGGCGTGCCCCCCAGTAAACCTGATGTATAACTTCTATGATGTAAGCGATCCATGGTCTGTCATTTGTCTGGTCCGGACCCTCTGGACATCGGGGTGGGTGTGGGGGTCTTCATTGTGAAGTCAGTCGATGTCCATGTAAAGCATGCTCCCTGCAGTGACTAATGGGGGGATGAAAACTCGTAGAGTTCCTATGGATTCTGTAGGGTCCGACCCTGACATTGTGGTCCACGGAGGACGGGAAATATTAGTAACTTTTTGGCCCTCCATAGTCGTCTGTACCTCATGTAATCTATATATTGCACGTAGGGAGCGGCGGCGCAGCGGAGTCGTCTGTAGGCGCGCTCGGACCTGTCCCGTCCATTGTTGTATTAATCCCGTCTGCGGTGGCGTCAGGGCCACGCTCCCGCAGGAGCGAGCTCTCTGTAAATAACCGAGCTCGGATAAACATGATAATCGTCTTGTAATCATCTCGGCGCAGGGTGAAGCCCTGGGAACAATTGGCGCAGGAATCAGGTGACGTCTGCGGGGCTGTTTAGTCATGGATCCCGACCAAATGTTCTAAGTTTGCTCTAAAAACTGCACAGACCAGACGGGTACAGTCCGCCTGCGCTGATACATTGTAGCAAAACTATTAGTGCAGGAGATGGATTGGTGGTGCTGCTGTGCTTGGCTCAGACGCATTGTAACTAAAGCCTCATTCACACGTCCGTGTCCGTGAATGATCCGTGTCCGTTTTTTTGCTGTCTGTGGTTTTCGCAGACCCATTGACTATAATGGGCGTGATGGATCCGTGAACACGGACAACAGAGCATGCATCCGTGCTAAAAACACGGACCCACGGATCGTGCTAAAACACTGATGTCTGAATACACACATTAAAATGAACAGGGACGTGTGCTGTGCGTGGAGAACACGTACAGCACACATCCGTGAAACACTGACGTGTGAATGGGGCTTAACCCTCAGCAGTGAGAAGTAGGTTTGCTGTACCAGCAATGTTCTTATTTATTGACTGCAAGCAGAGATCTTGAATACTCCAGATCAAGATTCTTGATCATGAAATAGAGTGAAATACTCAATGTATTAAAGTTGCTGAACTCTGACCCGTCGCTGGGGCCCCGGATTTTTCCGGCCTCTGTCCTGCAGCTGCGGAATTTCTCCTCCAGTTGCTATTACTGGGATGGGTGCAGACCCATAGGGAATGTTTTTACGGAAAATGTCCTAGCCGTGCCGTGTGAGGACCCCACAGACCTCAGGGGGGTCAGTCTGACCTCAGGGCTGTGCCCTGGGAAGCAGTGATGCCTCGCACCGCGAAGGTTTCGAGCCGCCTGACAGCAGAAAACAATGGCTTGGGGGTACTTTCACACTTGCGTTTTAGTTTTCCAGCATAGAGTTCCGTCCTAGGGGCTCAATACCGGAAAAGAACTGATCAGTTTTATCCCCATGCATTCTGAAGGGAGAGTAATCCGTTCAGGATGTCTTCTGTTCAGTCATTTTGACTGATCAGGCAAAAGATAAAACCGCAGCATGCTACGGTTTTATCTCCGGCGAAAAAAACCTGAAGACTTGCCTGAATCCATAGGAATGTATTAGTGCCGGATCCGGCATTCCAATGCATTTTTCTGACCAGGCCTTTTTAAAACTGTTCCGGATCCTGATCAGTCTTACTAATGCCATGAGATGGCGACGGAACTGCTTGCCGGATCACTCTGCCGCAAGTGTGAAAGTAGCCTTATTAATTATTCCAGGACCTGCCCTGGTCAGGAGGACGGATGGGATCCACACAGGAACCTGGAAGTAGGTTCCACTTGATTCTCCACAGAAGTATCTGAGGATTGGTGTAACTGCTAACGGCAGAGAGTTTGTAGCGGTGTACACCCCCTGAGCTGAATTCGGCAACCACAAATCTCCTGTGCACTCTAAACGAACAGCTTTTATCTGCACTGGTACATGGTCCTGTCTGAGATGTCCTCCTCACCAGATTGTCACATTAGCTGCATCTGTATGGTGGAGTCACTGTGTACATACATTACTTATCCTGTACTGATCCTGAGTTACATCCTGTATTATACTCCAGAGCTGCACTCACTATTCTGCTGGTGCAGTCACTGTGTACAGACATTACTTATCCTGTACTGATCCTGAGTTACATCCGGTATTATACCCCAGAGCTGCACTCACTATTCTGCTGGTGGAGTCACTGTGTACATACATTACATTACTTATCCTGTACTGATCCTGAGTTACATCCAGTATTATACTCCAGAGCTGCACTCACTATTCTGCTGGTGCAGTCACTGTGTACAGACATTACTTATCCTGTACTGATCCTGAGTTACATCCGGTATTATACCCCAGAGCTGCACTCACTATTCTGCTGGTGCAGTCACTATGTACAGACATTACATTACTTATCCTGTACTGATCCTGCGTTACATCCTGTATTATACTCCAGAGCTGCACTCACTATTCTGCTGGTGCAGTCACTGTGTACATACATTACATTACTTATCCTGTACTGATCCTGCGTTACATCCTGTATTATACTCCAGAGCTGCACTCACTATTCTGCTGGTGCAGTCACTGTGTACATACATTACATTACTTATCCTGTACTGATCCTGAGTTACATCCTGTATTATACTCCAGAGCTGCACTCACTATTCTGCTGGTGCAGTCACTGTGTACATACATTACATTACTTATCCTGTACTGATCCTGAGTTACATCCTGTATTATACTCCAGAGCTGCACTTCACTATTCTGCTGGTGGAGTCACTGTGTACATACATTACATTACTTATCCTGTATTATACTCCAGAGCTTTGAATTGCTGACCCCCCCCCTTTCATATTTGACAGAGGATGTCCTGTCTGTGCCCACTTTCTGCTGACTTTGCCCTGTGAGAATCGGTTAGGATTGGCCTGCGGATGATGATTCCTCAGAAGTAGTTTCATTGTCGCTGATTTGGGACTTTTATTGGATTTCTTTAGTCCCTGGTAAATCTTTCCTCCCTGTAATTTGGCAGCAGGGACTCGTCGTAAAGCGGAGCGTCCAGGGCTGGACCGGTACGCGGAGCTGCTCCACGCCTGTAAATGCCTGCCCGCCGCTGTCAGACTATCACTCCCATCCACTACATTCCCAGTGAATCCTCATGACTCGCAGCCCGGCATCTGTCAGCAGATCTCACTATGACTTTTACTTTCATCTGTAACACTGCTGCTGTGAATACTACACATCTCAGCATCCCCCAACTGTCTGCAGCTTCCATGGCCGGCTGGGACTTGTAGTTTCCCAAAACGTTGGTGACTACTAATTCAGAAAGTCATATGTGTTCTGGGGGGGGCCCTGTCCCCAGGAAAGAGGGCAGGGGTGGACAGTGTCATGAAACATGCTTAGTAGCGAGGAATGCTGGGAGATTTCAGCTGTGAAGCCAGCAGAATAGTGAATGCAGCTCTAGTCTCCAGAGTGATACATTGTAGACTTGTGCCCAGGGCTGTGTCTGCATCGGATGCAATGTATTGACTTCTCAGCAGGACTAGTAGGTTTACTGCCTCTGCATGGAAACATGTGTTCTCGTTCAACCGCAGCAAGCAGAGATCTTAAGTGATGAGCAATTCGAACACCAAGCCTGTTAGATAGTTGTAGAATTTTTCGTTATACAGCAATGGAGCTTGATTCATGTAATAATGGAAACCCCCTTTAATTCTGTCTGTAAAATGGGGTTCGGCGATCCCTTTAAGCCTCTGACTGCGGGAGATGCTGATGGGTGGTGATGAGCATTCCTGGAATATTTGCAGGGCTGAGTGCTGTCACCAATGTCGTCACCCCGGGCTCCCTCCCATCATGCACTTGTATTGTCTGCGTCCCTGTCCACCTACAAAATAAATGTTATGACCCAGGCCATATATAGAGCTGAGGTGTCGTTACAGGGTGACCTCTCCCTCACTATACAATAGAGGGTGGAATGCTATTGCTGGGGAGTTCCCCCTGTAAATGCAGTCACCACCAGAGGCCAGTGATTGGCTTCGGCGGTGTCTGGATTTTTTTTAATTTATTTTTTGCTAAATATTTACAAAAATACCACTTTGCTGGACCAAAACAGGTTGATCAGGTGGAGGTGGTCTGTACCCCTCCCCGCTCCAGCCGGCCTGATTTATTACAAGGAAACGTCCTCAGACCGCTCAAGGATGAAAACGGCTGCTTTCTTCCAGAGATCTGAACTTGAGCTGTCGTCATGATGTCACGGAGAAGGCCCTGCTGCTGACTGGTGGGTTTTCAATGACATAGCGGTCAATTAAAGGGCCGGTATCACTAAAGTCAAGGGCTTGTAACTGCGCATCCCTAATGTTTTCCAGCAATTCCATTAAAGCCTGTGAAAAATATCTGTTGGGGCCAATTATGGATTTGTTTGTGGTTTTATTAATTTTCTCCAGGTTTTGATTATTTTACGACGTGTGGCTGTGGGCGGTGACTTATTAATTTTTTTTATTTTTTTTGTTCCATGCGGAAATTGACATATATATACATGAGCTCTAACAGTCAGAATTCTGCAATGTATCAATGCACCAGGAGCGGTGACCTTCATCTCTCCTCCCTCCAGGTGACGTCGTGTGACTGCTGCTCCTTTGCTGTAGTGCCGTAAAGTGGTGCCTTTCCTCTTGCACATGTTGGGCTACTTTCACACTCGCATTTGGTGCGGATCCGTGATAATCTGCACAGATGGATCCGTTCAGATAATACAACCCGCACGCGTCCGTTCAGAACGGATCCGTTTGTATCATTTTTGAAAGTCAATGGAGGACTGCATCAGTTTATTTTTTTTTCAATGGTGCCAGATTGTGTCGTAGAAAACGGATCCGTCCCCATTGACTTGCATTGTGTGTCAGAACGGATCCGTTTGGCTCAGTTTCGTAATCAGCGTTTTGGGGTCTTCAAAGCGGAACGGAGGCAAACTGAGCGGATCCCTTTTTCATTCAGAATGCATTAGGGCCAAACTGATCCGTTTTGGACCGCTTGTGAGAGCCCTGAACGGATCTCCGAAACGGAAAGCCAAAACGCCAGTGTGAAAGCAGCCTAATGCTGTACAGACGCCCCCTCCCCCACCCACATCTGACTGATTGATTTGCTCCTATTGGATTTGTATTCATCCTGCGGAAGTCCAGAAATAGACCTGGAGGAGACGCCTTTGACGTCCATCTTGTCTTTGGTGTGAGCATCGGGTTTAACTCCTCACCTGCCCCCAAATCCTACTGATCATTGATTCCCGCGGGGGGATGCGGAGTCCCTCCGGTTACATTCTAACATCTACGTTTCATCATTGTATTTCTCCCTGCAGCTCCTATAGCGCCCACCTAGTCCGCAGCGCTGTAGCTTTCTTTTAGTATTGCCACGGTCGACATTTTTGTATCACGGTGATGGCGTCCGATATCGGCCGGATAGGAAATGCGACTTTGTGCGGAGGCGCAGGTGGAGTGTTCCTAAGTTACACAGTGATGTCTCTAATACATGATGATGATTATTAGGGGGTGTGCTCTTCCTGGCAGGGGAAGGGTTACAGCGTCCCCACCTGTCACTGAGGCACGGTGAAGGAATGTGGGGACGTTAACTCCGTGGGTGCTGACAGGCTTTCACTTGTGGATGATGACTTCATCGGCTTCTATCTGCTGGCCATGGGGGGTGTTGGCGCACGTCTCTGCACCCACAATCTGCAGCATTCAGTAGGGAAATGCGTCCGTGTAGGAGGTCCCGGGTTGGGATATGCTGATCCCTTTAGATTGTAAGCTCTGATGCCAAGCCACTTGCTTTTGCCTGTCGTGATTTTAAATTATCACTAATGTACACAATTCATGCCTCAAAAAGGCATAAATTTGCCGTTATGAACGGATCCGGTTGTATTATCTGTAATATAGCCAAGACTGTTCCGTCATGAACTCCATTGAAAGTAAAAGGGGGACGGATCCGTTTTATATTGTCGGAGAAAACGGATCAGTCTTGCTCCTCATCCCACGACGGGAAGAAAATCGCAGCATGCTGCAGTTTGCTCTCTAGTATGGGAACGCAACCAAACGGAACGGAATGCATTTTGGAGCACTCTGTTCTGTTCAGTTGCGCTTTGTCCCCATTAACAGTGAATGGCGACAAAACTGAAGCGTTTTTCTCCGGTATTGAGACTCTGACGGATCTCAATACCAGAAAATAAAAACGCGAGTGTGAATGTGCATCAGTCAGTAGATGTGGGGGGGAAGAAAGTACTGCATGCAGGACTAAAATAACGGATCTCAGAAGGAAATGGCTCAAATGGATGCCAAATAAGCATAACTGATGCACAGGATCCGTTTTTTCTTCTGACTGATCAAAAGAACGGGAAAAATAACAGTGATGTGCGCTCAGCCTGCCGTGCATTGGGCACCACAAATTGCATGCAACAGTCTGGCCGGTGCTGACGGATGCAGACCCGTTCAACTCGAATGGGTCTGCGCCGCAAGAAAATAGAGCATGTTCTATATTTTTTTTTTTTTGTGGTGCGGAGGCACAGAGACAAATGCTCCGGGAGCCCTCTGTAGTGCGTCCATGGCCTTCCACTCCGTGCCTCCGCTCCGTATCTTCTGGATTGCGGATCCATTCAAGTGAATGTGTATTATGGAGCAGCTGTTTGCGCATGAGCCCTCGTTATTGGTAATCTCCAGTACAGCGGCTAGGTTCATTGTTGGACCTGAGATTGCAGTACTAATACTATTACTGTGTTTTATTAGATTTTATTTGCGTATATATTAGGGCACATTACCGTAGATGTATTTTTGAGCCATGATTTGTGTATATTAGCCGTAAAGGGGGGAGGATTATATATATTTTTTTTTTATATTTTCCTGATTTGTACACTGAGAAATATGAATACTTTTGCCTTTAGGACCTTTTAATATATAGATTACTTTTTTGGCTTTGGACTGGTCTGTAAGGCGAGGTGAGAGTACTTGGCGTAATTTGACTTAATCTTTATTTTTATCCGTATGACTGTGAGCCGTCCATTACTTTTAGGAATTAAGTTGAATTTTCATTCTAATTTGCATCCTCTGCCGGGATCCAGGGGTCCCCTTTGCGGTCGCCCAGTATGGCGGCGGGGTCCTGCTGTTGGCACAGTATATGGTTCGTGTATGTTATATTTGTCTTCCAGTTTTTTGCCCCAGGGTCGTCTGGAGGGTTCAGCACAGTTTGTATTTGAGGACGTTGCCCCTGAGATCTCCGGACATGTTCGTGTAAGTAAACGGCGCTGAGCGAAGTCCTGCAGAGAGAGAGAGGCCGCCGCGCTCTATGCTGCTACATGGAGGTCCCTGGAGGGTCCCCAACCCCCCACCAACAATGTATGTCTGCTGTGTCACCGCGTTTCCTGCCTCAGTGTCATTACTGCTCTGTGCTCTACTGTCCACATAATGGTCGTCTACCTGCGGATCACAGCCGTGAACATGGAAAATCTGTGTCCATATCGACGTGTGTGTGTGTGTGGCCCTTTTACCTAATCCCTGATACTCGGCAGACACGAGTATCGCTTCCAAGTATGATCAGAATATGGGGGGGGGACTGTACCCTGCTATCCTCCCAATATGGGGGGGGGGGGGACTGTACCCTGCTATCCTCCCAATATGGGGGGGGGGACTGTACCCTGCTATCCTCCCAATATGGGGGGACTGGGCCTCTAATGAGCTCTATGCCTTGATATCTTTCCGATACGGGGGACTACTACCCAATTAATACACCCCAAAAAATCCCCCTAGTACATGCCTGTAATAGTACCTGACCCCCCGGTAATGGCCACAGCTGCTGTACCGGGGTAATTAATAAGTAATTGGCCTGGGTTTCTAGAGTCCTGGCATTAAGCCCCCTCCGTGTATGAAGGCGGTGAGATTGCAGCACTGCGGAGCGGTTTTCCTGTGTCAGCGCTATTGTCAGGCATTAGCACTCAGGTCAGACCGTCTTAAAGCTGCAGAGTCCTGGGGGGGGGTGCCATTTTATTTTTTAGGGGAGGGGGGTGGGATCTTTGGGGTCCTGAGCGATTTATCTCCTGTAGATCGTGTGGCATTTGTCGGCCCCTGCTGATAATGTTTGTCCACAGCCGTGCAGTCGCCATGGTGAAGGTGACGCCATCAGGCGGTGACAGATTACCGTCCTGCGCACTTCGCCTCCATGCCCCATTGAATCTTCTCAATGCGGTGGATTGCAGACTCTCTCCTTTCTGGGTGAACTTCAGGCCCTTTTGTCCTGAGGAATTCTCCTTCCCCTCGTCTTTGTTCTCAGGATTCCCAGATGGATCTTGTGTCGGGAGCTTTACATTCACTGTGGACAGAAGCGGGTGTGCGGAGAGGGGCCCCTGTGTTCATGGGGTGTGGTGACCGATTCACTTGTTCTGCCCCTGGAAAACATCTTGCTTCCCTGATGTTGCTGCGGAATCACTTCTCCATCTCCTTTTTTTTTTTTTTTTTTTTTTTTTTTTCCTTGTAGGTGCATGCTCAGCCTGGTGTTAATGGGAGATGGCTGATGCCAGACATCCGGCGACTTCTCTACCAGAGAGCATAAAGATGGGGCGATTAACATCTAACCCACCCGACCCTTCTGTCCACGGGGTGAGGTCAGGAGGCCCCCCGCATACACATTAGAGGGATGTTGCGTATTTATTGTAAAATATACGTATATTCTACAATCTCCATATCTAGCCGCCCTAAGGGCGCCACGTTTCTGTGTATGAGACCATTGACCTAAGACGGCGTCAGCTGGCAGTCACACAGTTATGACTGTCCCCTCTCCCAACCTGTCTTCTAGGAACTACTTGCATTCCCTCCCCCCATGGGAGCATCTAGTCTTATGATTGTTCCTCTGTTATTCCTGCTGGAAGTTATGAAAGAATTGGTGTTACCAGTTAGGGTGTGTCCATGCACAGTCTGACATTATCCAATCAGTGTTAGACTATGCAGGGACACGCCCCCCCCGGCTGGTAACACCCATCTGGACCTTCAGTGCAGACTACTAGCAATTAATTCCTAACTTCTAGCAGGGATAATAGAGGCAATGCAGTAGTTACTATAACGGACCTGTCGGGAGAGGGGACAGCTGCTCTTTAAAGTGAATGTCGACTTGTGAGCTTGCAATCGTTTGCCAGATGACTGATTCCTACTATTCTTGTGTGGTTGCTCCTTGTCTGTGGTCAGTTGCTCCAGCTTAGCTGCATTACCTACTTGGGGTGTGAGACACACATCCCTGTCTCATCATTGGTTTAGGCTGCTGCTCCCCTATGCTTTACACTGAAGCGCTGCTTGTTTAGCATGTCTGCTGTGTTGTAGAAACACAATCCTTGCAGGAAGTCAGGGGATGGAGAACTACACAGAAGGATTGTTTGCTAGGAGTAAGTAAACCAGCAGCAAGGAATAGAATATGGGGGAGCTGCTGGGGGATGTGATGCATAGAGAAAGCATGTCTGACTGTAAGAACAGCCCCCCTTGTTAGGAAGTGACTGCAGAATGATGATGGAGAGGCATGCTGCACAGAGACTCTGTATCCCCCCTGCTGATGCCAAGAATCCTGGAGAGCGCTCCGCAGTCATCACTTTCCAGAAATCACATGGCTGTGTGATCAGCGGCGCCTGTGTCTTCTGCCTGCTGCTCCTGTTCACATGTCCCGGGATCTCTGCTGCTCTCCAGCCTTGCGTTTCTTTGAAGAAAAAAAAATAAAATGTAATATTATATATATTTAATTGTTTTGTGGGATTGGCTCCAGGTAGATGGGAGAGTAAATGAGTCTCTAGGTGGATATGACTGTGGGACTAGTCTCAGACGTACCTTTCTCTCCCACCACTTGTGGATGTGTGAATATTTGCTCATAAAATATTCACATCTGGAAATTAAAAAGCTATTTAAAGGGGTACTCCCATCTAGGACATAGCTCGGATAAGCTGTCGGTGTCAGACAGTTGTGGGTCCCCACGTCTGGTACCTGCTGCTATCGCCAGAATGAAAGAGAAGCACTGCGCATACGCGGACACCCTCTGTAGGGGAATTCTTGAAAATAGCCCGAACATGCTTGCTCAGCTATCTAAGGAACTCCCATAGCGATAAATGGAGGGCACCTTGCGCCTGCGCAGTGTGCTCCCCTTCACGTTCAGTCCCGTTCTGGAGATGTGGGACCTGCACCTGACACTGATGCGTATCCTAGTGATGGGGCCATCCTTTTTAAGTTTCTCAGGTCAAAATTCTCACATTCGGTCTGCGCCTCTAAATCAGTGGTATAAGAAGATTTAAAGGGGAGAAAACTGGTCTTAAAGGGAAACCCCACTCCTTTTAATGGTGCAGACTTTTGTTTCTTCTGGTCAACAATTATATAATATACATACTAGCAGAAGGACCCGGCTTCGGTATATTTCATCTATTTAATGTTTGTGTGTGTCGTTAAAAGATATCGACAGTATCCCCCATAACGGTGACCTCCCCAGTGCCTGCCCCTTTTTAATGCTAGGGCTACACAATGACCTGTGTCGCACGACATTTTTATAATGATAGGCTATGGTGTCGCACTGCGATATGCTGTGACATGACAGTAGCAAAAATCCAAGATGGATGCATGTAGTTGTGCCCTATGTGTCGTGCGTCTTATTGTTGTCGTGTAGCCCTAGCCTGAAGCTGGACTACAGCAGTGAAGAAAAATGTCTGGGTTGTTATGGAAACCTGGAGTGAAACTGTGTGTATGTGGAGGCTAAGGACCTGCAAGCTTCTATTGGCTGATAAGGGACATCTGACCGTGTGCATGGCAGTTGGGATATGAAGAGAAAGGCTTGCAAATCATTTCTTGGGAATATCTCAGGAACGGTACGTCCTAGAGAGCTGAGACCCGGTCTAAAACCTTCCCGGACACCTGATGTACCTGTGTGCCAAATTTGGTGAAGATCGGTCCAGTCGTTTGGTCGTGCATAAAGAACAGACAGACACTCATTTTTATAATATAAGAGAGGAAGGGTAAAATATATATATTTTATTAAATTATAATATTTTTTTTATTTCATTCTATGTTTTATGAGCGGTGCCCCTTCTGACCTGGAGCTGTTCAGTGATGATGGGTGTATTGAAGATTGTTGCAACAATGTATTGTTTCTCCTCCTAGTAACATGGGCTACAGGATGACTCCTAGAGCATTAGTCACAGCCAGCGCTGCACTGACACACCGCTTCCTTTCAATTCTTCGTCATTTTAAAGATCTCTGCTTCCTGTCGGTGGCTGAAAATCGTCCTGATGCAATACTGCTCACCGTAGAGTTTGATACGGTTGTATCCAGGGTGGATGAGAAACTAGTCAGTGCCACAAATCTCACAGTTCCCGTTTGCTGACGGCAAGCAGGGATCCTAAAAATAGCAAGAAATAAGTCTTAAACTTCCTTAATTAATAAATAAAATAAACAAATATGAAATGCATAATAAAGGTTCACATTAGAACTCTGCTCATCACCTTTAAAGGGGTTGTCCAGGATTTTGCTATGGTAGGCCATCGATATCAGATTGGTGGGGGTCTGACAGGTCACAACCCCTGACGATCAGCTGTTAAGCTGAAGCTATGGCTCCGGAAGTCGACACGGGAATTGCACAGCTCCCTCCATTGTGTAGTGGACAGAACTGGTAACTGCAGCATTGTTGCCTCCATTCTCTTCCATGGGAAGAGTTCTGCACTACAATGGACGGAGCTGTGGAGTTCTGTTGCCGTTGCCGCATGGTAACAGTTGATCGGTAGGGGTGTTGGACCGATCAGATATTGAAGACCTATCCTGAGGACACGCCCTCACTATCAAAGTCCTAGACAACCCCTTTAAATCCACCAAGACGTTCAGCTTTCGGCAGTTTCCCTCGATCACCTGTCCTTTAATCTCCCGCTGACAGAATAGCGTGCAGATGCTTGTAGGTTTGGGGTGGGGGCGGTTTAGATTTTTATTTTTTTTGATTCCCCCTTTTCTATAAGTACCAATAAATGCGTCCTTTGTCATGGAGGCTTTTGTAGTGTTCATGTGATATCATGTTCTCGGGCGCCGCTGCGTGACTGACAGGCTGAACCTGGGGGGTAAAACTGCCGGATTCCTTTTATTATCCGCCCCTTTCACGTCTGGAGAGAACTCGTCCCAAGGCCCCATCTTGTTGTTGTCTATATTCGGCCCGGAGCACATCACACGTGAGACGTACCTTTAGACCAGGGATCAGCGACCTCCAGCACTCCAACTACAACTCCCAGCATGCTCTATTCACTTCCATGAGAGGTCTGAGAACAGTAAAGCAGTTGTGCATGCTGAGTGTTGTAGTTTCACCACAGCTGGCCGTAGCGTTGTATGAGCCCGATGGACTTCATCCTCCATCTGGCCAGTGTACCTCAATTCTCCACAAAAGTCTCTTCACCACATTTACACTTAAAGAGGAACTCCTATGGACAACGGGGTCTATGTAAATTCTTACCTGAAGTCCTGAGCGCTTTGATCTTAGTCTCCATTATGCCACACCTGGCTGACTTTCCATGGCTTGTTTCAGGCTGGAGTCCACGGCTGAATCGGGTGACGACCACAAATCGCTAGCGTGCTGTGTGGCCTACTGTTGTCACGGAGAGCTCCTCCTGGCCACTTACCTGCTCCTGTAGATCTATAGCTATAATCTGCCCTCCCCCCCCTAACTCTAAGGCCTCTTTCACACTGGTGCAATACGTGAGGAGAACGCATTGCACCCGCACTGAATCCGGACCCATTCATTTCTATGGGGCTGTGCACATGAGCGGTGACTTTCACGCATCACTTGTGTGTTGCGTGAAAATCGCAGCATGCTCTATATTGTGCTTTTTTCACACAACGCAGTGAATGGGGCCATGTGAAAATTGCAAGCGGATGCGGTGTGTATGTGTTTTTTTTTTTTTTGAATTTTTTTTTCACGCATGGTTGCTAGGAGACTATCATTATTATTTTCCTTTATAACCATGTTATAAGGGAAAATACTAAAATCAACACAACACCTAACCCAAACCTGAACTTCTGTGAAGAAGTTCGGGTCCGCGTGCAAAACCAATTTAAAATGCTTTGCGCTCGCATCCTATTCAGCCCTCAGACGTGACGCCCGTGTGAAAGAGACCTAATGCTGCAGCTAGGAGACAACTAATGACGCTGCTTTCTGTCTCCAAAGACCGCGTTAAGGCTACATGCACACGACCGTATGTGTTTTGCAGTCCGCAAAAAAAAATAAAATAATAATTTGCATCCGTATGCTTTTTTTCTTAATTAATAAAAAATATATATATATATATATATATATTCGGACATGCACTATAACTATTTAAAGGTCTGTTTGGAGTTGAGCTAGTTCTACAGAATCCTATTATTCCTGTAACTATTTATGGTGCTCTCATCGTCTGCCTGAGATCACTGTCATGACTCTCCCAGTGGCGCATTGTGCTGGGTATGAAGCCCGGGCGTCGCTCCGTCCTGGAAGCCGCGGTGGGGTTCATGCAGCATCTGACCCCTACACGGTCCTCTAATGCATTTACACAATGTTAAACCATTATTGATCAGAAGAGCTGCAAACCCCCATCGTTGTGCTGCATTATTCATGAGATGCAGCCCGTCCTTGAGGCGCGAGGTACCCGATGTCCTGACTGGGCAGCTTCTCATGTACAGCTGAAGCTGGCTCCTCTGCTGATCGTGAAATCTCCATATGATGTGTCTGCTTCACTATGCTGATTGGAACTTGCATCATGTCTTCGTCTTCTCTAGTCACATCCAAAGCTGCATGTGCTGGCACCCCCCCCAACAGATTGTGGAGCATGCATAAAATGCAAAACCATAAACCTGCCATCTCTCACCAAGGCAAGGCGTACTCTGCCGACCAGTGGGGGGGGGGGTGAGACCCTGTGGCACGGGGGTCTACTTATAGCCGACTAATTAGGCCCAACTGTGACCAGTTTAACATCAGATCGGCAGAACTGTAAATGCAGCTTTGGCTGTGAATGGAGCATAAGACCCGTAACTCGAGATGGTCCTAATTATTTACCTTCTATGCGGTGTGAGGTAGCGGTATGTCATCTGTGACCTCATCTCTCGCCGCCGCCGGTGACATCAGTTTGGGTCTTGGATGATTTCCTAATCTGATTGCTTCATAATGTAACACAATCGGCAACAAGTTTAATTGCCGTTCAATTACTTAAGTTTCCTTTCTGCAGACGGTCGGTGAGATGGCCTGCGGGCGAGGAGCGGCGGCTGTACGTGTTTCCACACACCCCAATGCTTATAAAAGGCAGGAGACTCATGTCGGCGCTACCAGGTGGAGGCGTGCATCACATCCAAAGCCTGTAATAGAGAGATACCGTAGATTAGATGGGCAAAGTGGAAGAGAAAAATATTAGTGTCCCATTTATGTATGGCCTTCTGATGTTCTATTCCCAGGCAAATCAAACTGACTCGTATGTCGGTGACGGGGAGCCATCACCCCTCTATTTATTTAAAAGGCCCTTAAGGCTCTGCCAGACTCCTATACAGGTATACCCCCAGATACCTTAGGCAGCGTATCTTACTTGAGAACATAGGATCATACATGCTGAATCTCAACATGACCTGATCCTTCTTTTCCCCCAATATTTGCTATCAGGACCCCCTCCACCTCCATGCGCATCACATGGCTGACTCAGGCCTCATGCACACAAACGTATTTTGTTTCCGTGTCCGTTCCGTGTTTTTTTTTTCTTTGCAGATAGGATGCAGACCCATTCATTTCAATGGGTCCGTAAAAAATGCGGACAGCACAGTATGTCCGTTCTGTAGCCCCACCCAAAAAATATAACCTGTCCTATTGTCTGTTTTTAGGCATTATTACAATGTTTTTTTGTTTTGTTTTTTTTTTTTTGGCGGACCGCAAAACCCATACGGTACGTGTGCATGTAGCCTCCTCCTGCCGAAATCGGTGGGAATTGCTGCAAAATCTGTACGCCGTACATGCAGAGTTTCTGATTTTTCTTTATCTACGGGATAGGGCAGGGGTGGGCAACATTCAGTACTCGGCTGTGAAACTACAACTCCCAGCATGCAAACATGCTCAGCAGTTCTTAATGGAGCATACTGGGAATTGTAGTTTCAGAACAGCTGGAGGTTGCCTACCTATGGGATCGGTTAGGGACCTACTTCTGGGACCCCCACTGATCACAAGAACGGGGGCTCCGTACCCACTGCAGCCCCTCTGAATGAATGTAGCGGCTGTTCACATATTCGTGCGGCTGCTCCATTTATTTCTATGGGCATTCTTGGGATGGCAGAACTCTATTCTCGCGTCTTGTGATCGGTGGGGGTCCCGGTGGTAAGACCCTCACCCATCTGATGGTTATCCCCTATCCCAGAGATCAGCAACCTCCGGCACTCCGATCTGTTCAGAAACTACAATTCCCAGAATTCTCCATTAGGAGCATTCCAGGAGTTATAAGAACTGCTGAGCATGGTTGCATGCTGGGAGTTGTAGTTTCACAGCAGCTGGGGTGTCGGAAGGTTGCTGACTTTGCCCTACCCTGTGGCTAGGAGATAACTAGAATACCCCTTTAAATGTCTTGGTTTTAACACTTTCAGTATTGGTAAGTGTGCAGCAGAAAATCTGCAGCATAGCCGCCAGATGTGAGCGTCACTTAGCCATGGCCTGGTAAACCTGATGGTCATTCATCCTTTGTAGAGTTCTCCCATAAGACGTATCTGGTCGAAGACAAGTGAATGTCATGTTCTGTACTGAAGTAGTTAAAGGGGTATTCCGGTTTCCACAACAGTAGGACCATCTGTGGATAGATTTGTTTAATTTTTACCCACTGGACTACCCCTTTAAGTGATTTCGCCGTGTCTGCCTGCTGTTCCTTGACATTCTCCCCCCCCCCCCTTTCCTTAGCTTCTGTTCTATTAATGGCGTCCTTTAGGAAACCCTCCTGCAGTGATTTGGTTAGAGCAGCCATGGAGGGATGGATGCAGATCAGTCTGCTGCGGCTCCGTTACCAGGCAGCGTCCTGTAAACCGCACACGGAGGAGCTTGTGTATCAGGACTGTATATGGAGGCCCTCCGCTGAGGTCACGTGTTTTTCCTGATCCCACATATAGAAACCCTCCGGCTGCATACTTGTGGATCCACCTCATGGAACAACCTCACGTGGAAGAAACTCTCCAGAACCCATTCCCAGATCTGTTCCTGTGACCGACGGACTCTGCGTTATGTTTTGTTACCATAAAGGGGAACACCGCAGAATATCGAAAGCTTCATTGAATTGCCCAATTCCCTGCCATCCCCACGTATTTCGCTGCATCAGTGCCAAAAAAATAAATTGCAAAATTGCCACATCCCTTCCCTCTGACTCTAGAAGTAAAAATGTGTTCTAGAATATTACTTATTATTTTTATATAATTTTCTTTTTATAACAGCTCTGCTTGCTGTCTTGGAATGGAGGCTAAAACATATCTTGCCTATACGTGCTTTCCCTGCTGATGAGCCTGTCCCATGTAATCCACATAGACAATTCCTAAATGCGTGAGCCGCACGGATCTCTCCTCTTCTGGAGTTATAGATTTACGGTAATCGTTTCTATATCGCCAACCTATACCGCAGCGCTGCACAGAGGTGGACATCAATGCCTTTCCCCATTGGGGCTCTAAACTCCAAACCATCGTATCAGGCTTTTGCTTATGATGATGATTCATTGTAGCAAACCCTCAGCTCTGCGAGCAGGACTAGTTTCCGTCTCTGAAACATCTAATCTCAGCCACTGACTGTTCCTGTTCCCTTTTGGGAGACGGCTGGTTTCATGAAAGTGTTAATTAGAAATGTTCTTATTAGGGTTTGGCATGAACTGGGAGGAAGTAACTGGGTGCAGAGCAGTGATGAGGAGATCAAGCCCAGAGGAAGTGGTTTCTATGGGGGGGGGGGGGGGTGTCTGTATACACATTAATATCCATGGCGCAAAACGGAAAGGGGTTTTCTAATTCTTGACAATCATGTGAAGAAAAGTTCTGTAATAAAAAAAAAAAACTCTTTCTTTGCATTTTAATTCTTTACTATTTGAGGAACAGTCATTGGGGGAGATTTATCAAAACTGGTGTAGAGGAAAACTGGCTTGGTTGTCCATAGCAACCACAGCTCCTTTGAAAAATGAAAGGTGGAATCTGATTGGCTGCTGTGGACCACTAAGCCAACCACTCAGATTCCAGCTTTCATTTTTCATTGGAGGTCTGAAAAATGACAGGTGAAATCTGATTGGCTACACTGGACAACTAGGCCAGTTCTACTTCATACCAGTCTGATCAATCTTCCCCATTGTTTATAGCTGGAGGCTGAAAACCTGTACAAAAGGTAATGCCTCTCACAGGTGATGGTTTGTTACAGTTGTATCCAGTCAGGACTTCAGACTGATACAATGCATCACTGCTAGTAAAATGTACGGTAGCAAACCTTGCAGATTAAGGCCTCATTCACACTGTGACATCTGTGACTTGATGGTCAGTGGTTCATCCGTGAAGGATCCGTTTTTTTTTATGCCCTATTTCATGGACTCTGCTAGGCTGAAAATGTGTTTCCAGAACGCCCCCTATTAGTGGTCTATGTAAAGCCCTGACCGAACTCGGAGAGCATCCATGTCCTGACCTATAGACTACAATGTGCGTGAGGGATCCGAAATAACGGAGAGAACGTGGCGTGCTTGGTTAAACTATGGTTTAACCTGCAGATTCCCCATTAAACTCCATGGGGAAGTTCTGCATGCATTTTTAGTGCGAAATCGGCGCCCAAATCCTCATCCAAAATCCTATGTGTGAACCTAGCTATATTGCAAGGGAAGAATAGCACAACATGCAGCATTATTTTCCCCGCCACAATTTCGGATACCACCGCAGTATTTTTGTGTTCCAGACAGAAATGTGAACAGCACTTTATTCCGAGGTTTGTCCGGACTGGATGCAATTGTAACAAACCAACTGTGAGAATTATTACAGACATGCTTGAATGCAAGGAATGAGTGTTCCCATTCACCGACAGCCAGCAGAAACCCCTTCAAACTGTGTGCCACCATTTTTACGGAGGGTGGATGAGGGGAGTTGTAGTTGCATGACGAGCTGCTGTTAGCTGCAATCTCCCTAAAACCATTAAGGAGTCGGTCATGCTTCAAGAATTGTAATGTAAGTGACGGGTCGGATCATGGATCGGCTTGTAGTGAGGGGTGAGTAATATATTGGCGCCGGGAGGAATCCGCCATTGGAAACCGTGCGCCGATTGCTTTCATGAAGTGATCCGAAGCCAGGACTCATCGGGAATCCTCTGGCGCTCGGCGTCATGCTCTCTCATCACCGGGGTGTGTCCCATCGGGCGTGCCCAACACCTTGACAGTTACAAATCCCTGTAAATCTCCTCCGATCTCGGCGCAGACGGCCCTTGCAGGGTTGAGTAAAGCACTTTTTGATTCCGTCCTCTTTAATGGATTACATCATTTGTCTTCATTATCCCGACGCTTCCTGCAGTGAATGACACCGGAGTGGAGAGGAAACCTGTAGAGAAAAGCGCCATTAGGCGAGGCAGTTGTACGGAGACTGGCATGCTTCCATACAGAACACCAAAAAACTAGAAGTGTCTATGTTCCAGAGGTGTCCGGGAAAGCTGGGTGACAGCCATCCCGCTCCATGGGGTCTAGTATCCAGCTTTCCCGTATTCCCGAATGGCAGGTTGTTTGGCTTTAGAAAGAACTTGCTGGCAGTGAATGGGAACAACGCCTTTGCTGCATTGTATTCAGTCTAGACAATCCTCTGTGAGCGAAACCCGTCAGATATTTCCACTGCCCTGGACAGTTTGTTACATTCTACATATACTAATACATTGTAACGATCTGCGCTGATACATTGTAACGATCTGCGCTGATACATTGAAACGATCTGCGCCGATACATTGTAATGATCTGTCAGAACAGGAGGGAGATGCGTGCTGCTGATGGGTTTAGCTCAGAGAATTGTCTAGACCAGGGATGCTCAACCTGCGGCCCTCCAGCTGTTGTAAAACTGCAACTCCCATCGTGCTCGGCTGTAGGATAATAGCTGTAGGCTTTCCGGGTAGACTTCATGCAAGTGTAGCAAACTCTCAGCTGTGACATTTTAGTTCTGGACAGGTTTACAGCTGCTGGATGTCAATGGTAATGCCTCCATTCACTGATGGCAAGCAGAGATCATGACTATGGTGAGGAATTGACTTGGGCTACATGCACACGAACATTGTGCAAAACGGACAAGAATAGGACAGGTCATATTTATTTTTATTTTTTTGCGGACCACGGAACGGAGCAACATGTAATAGTGCAGCCGCCAAACTGAATGTGGTTGCAGCGTTGCTCAAGATGCCACCACTGTAGAATCGGGGGGTGGATCTAGCAGTATTCACCATTCTGGCGTCTCAATCGATGCAATTTGCGCTAGTGTTGCGTCCAAGATCTCCACTTAGCCCCGGCCTTAGAAAGCTAAAAGGGCTTGGCCCATCTGGGACATTGATGCCATCAATGTAAAATAGGTGGGGCTCCCACATCTGGAGCCTGCTGCTGCCATCTACAGTATGGGACTCCCTGAAGTGAACAGAGAATAGCTGCGCATGCGCAGGCCACCTTTCCTGTTAACTGCGAGTTCTGAAAACTGGTCAACAGAGCATGCTCGGCTGTTTTCAGAAGTCCCATAGCGGTGAATGGAGAGCGCACCGCGCAAGCGCAGCCAATGCTCCGTTCTCCACTATGGGATTGCCAGGAAATAAACGACCTAGCGCTCAGCTATTTGCTGAACTCCCGAAGTGGTGAACGGAGGGTGGCTGCGCATGCGCAGATGTTCTCTGTTCACTTTGATGGTGCAGGTCCAATCTGTGGCACGAACGCCTATCCTAGCTTTATGCCATCAATGGCTCAGATTGGAGTAACCCTTTAAGGGTCCATTCACGGGTCCGCATCCATTCAACAGGTTCGGACCCATTCATTGTCTGCATCTGCATTTGCAGATCCGCACTTCCGTTCCGCAAAAAAAATGGAACATTTCCTATGCTTGTCCGCAATTGCGGACAAGAAAAGGGATATTCTATAAGAGTGTCGGTGATGTCCGCAAAATGCGGAACGCACAGTGCCGGTGTCTGTGTTTTTACGGATCTGCAAAACTCATCCAGACGTGTGAATGGACCCCAACGCGTTCCCTTCTTGGTTACGCAGTCGGGGGTTCTCATTTCCTGCAAGGATCCCTTGTAAGATTTCGGCTTAGATGGTATGTCGATGAATTTCACGCTGCAGCTGTCTGGTAAATATCCCGGGGCTGGAATGTGAGGAGGTTCCCGGCCTCGGGCCGTATATAGACTGGTTCCTCTGGATGCCTAAATCTACAAATGCCTATGGTCTGAAGGGGTTGTCTGCCTAACCCCCCCCCCCCCCCCCAAAAAAACATATTTTCATTATGGCCCTTAAATCAAATAACTAGAGATGAGCTGATTTCATATTTTGAAATTCGTTCACGCTTCGTTTACTGGTAAAAGGTGAATTCCGCTACCACAGACCATAACGCAATTCTATGACTGGATGCCTTTAGAGGCATTCTGTTATTCATTCCGTCATATAGAAGTCTATGGGCTGCAAAACGGATCCGTCCCCGTTATGCAGGAGAGGACCCCCCCCTGCATAACGGAAACTGGAAAATAGAAACTCTAGTGTGAAAGTAGCCTTAGGTGGGGTCCTGCTTTAAAAGTACAAGTTCCAGACAGTCCTTTCAAGTGCATTCATACAACTTCACGCATATATATGTCCGTTCTGTAACACCGCCAAAAAAAAAAAAAAAAAAAAAAAAAAATAGAACGAGGTCTTTTTGCAACCGCGCTACATTTGTTACGCATTAGACCGATTTTAATTTCTGCAAAAACTTCAGCGCATTGCGTGTTATCTGCATGTCTGTCCTGGAAAAAAAATAATAGACAGAACAGACGTTTTGACTATGGGGCCCGAGGAAAATGCGGCATGCACGCCACCAGTATCTATATTTCGGTTTGCAGACCGCGGAATACTTGCGGTTGCGTGCATGAGTCCTAAGCTGTACGGCATGCTCAGTTGTAGGAGGGCAGGGAAGGGGTTAACTTCCCGTGCCAGGCTGCCGGCCTTCGCATGCGATGACTGCACAGGTAGGTCGTATTCCCAGTCCGCCATCGGCAGGCCAGGTGCCCTTGCTGAGCAGTGATTTACGGCCGGCGAGGAGGGGCTCTTATCAGTTTAATGCTTCCTTTGGACATCGTCCAGGAAATGCAGCTTGGATTAAAATTCAGCAGCTGGCGGCTCGGCGGCCTGTGATTACAAGACTGCGAGGACTGGCGGACGCTTAGAGCGCTGACCGCCTGTACAATGGGATTACCAGCGGTGCGGACAGCAGTTCTTGCAGGTCTCTGTACTAAAGATTGTCGCCCCCCAAAATACAATATTGTACTGAAGGCCACCTGCTGATGAATGTGACAGACCGCGCCCTCCGCCGATATAGAGGATACTTGAGCCTTGGGCATAGTTTCCAATCTGCGCTGTGGAAGCCATCAGAAAGCTTGTCCATTAACACCTGCAACAGCTAAACCGAGTCTCTACAATGAAGGGGGCAGCTATCTCTCTGTAATGGAGAAGACTGTACAGTGCCTAGTGTGAAGACTGAGACTGGCTCCGTGCAGACACTGAACAAGCAGAGGATGTTGGTAGAGCGCAGCCTTGAAGTATAATGCCGGCTGCAGCCCCAGATAAATAAAGGATAAGTAATGTCTGTACACAGTGACTGCACCAGCAGAATAGTGAGTACAGCTCTGGAGTATAATACAGGATGTAACTGGATCAGTACAGGATAAGTAATGTAATGTATGTACACAGTGACTGCACCAGCAGAATAGTGAGTGCAGCTCTGGAGTGTAATACAGGATGTAACTCAGGATCAGTACAGGATAAGTAATGTAATGTATATACACAGTGACTACACCAGCAGAATAGTGAGTACAGCTCTGGAGTATAATACAGGATGTAACTCAGGATCAGTACAGGATAAGTAATGTAATGTATATACACAGTGAGTACAGCTCTGGAGTATAATACAGGATGTAACTGGATCAGTACAGGATAAGTAATGTATGTACACAATGACTCCACCAGCAGAATAGTGAGTGCAGCTCTGGGGTATAATACAGGATGTAACTGGATCAGTACAGGATAAGTAATGTTTGTACACAGTGACTGCACCAGCAGAATAGTGAGCACAGCTCTGGAGTATAATACAGGATGTAACTGGATCAGTACAGGATAAGTAATGTAATGTATGTACACAGTGACTGCACCAGCAGAATAGTGAGTGCAGCTCTGGAGTATAATGCAGGATGTAACTCAGGATCAGTACAGGATAAGTAATGTATGTACAGTCATCCTGCTATATGTTACATAGAGACTATATCATGGGTTCAGCTTGTTGTTGGTTACCATATTATTGTGTACCTCCTGGTGACGTCCTGTGTTTAGCGCAGTATTTGTGTTGTATTCGGGAAGTGTCGCCCTCCTCAGGGGTTCGTGCTGATTACTTACATTCCAGCACTGTGTGTAATGTGTGAACAAGGTGCTTCTTGCTGGGGGTTAGTCATGAGCGGCAGGAATGTTACATAGCATGCCTGAGCCGCTTATCATTTTAATTCTGCTTGTCATTTATCAAAGGGAATCTAGAAGCTGACGCTGCGCCCATGTCCCTTCCTGCAGGGCTCGGCAAACGCCGTCCTCAGAAAACACTGCCGTGCAAGGCCGTTAATATCCGCCCTTTGTGCAGGGTATTGTACCTGCCGCCCTGGAGTACCTAAGGTGGCCGTTTTGCAAATTTGGGGCATTTCCGCGGTTGTGATGACTCAAGTCACTTTGTGATCTTCGGTTATGCAAAGTATGTCTCGCACCAAAGTCGCCAAAATGTGGGCCTGTGTGTACTGGAGCGTAGAACTACATTATAAAGGGCATCTGTCAGCAGTTTTGTACCTTTGACACCGGCTGACCTGTTCCATTTGCACTTGGCAGCTGAAGGCATCTGTGTTGGTCCCATGTTCCTATGTGCCCGCATTGCTGAGAAAAATGATGTTTTAATATATGCAAATGAGCCTCTAGGAGCAACGGGGGCGTTACCATTACACCTAGAGGCTCAGCTCTCTTGCCCTCTGCACTTTGACAGGGCCAGGCAGTATAAATGTGGTCACACCTGGCCCTGACTTCTCCTGAAGTCAATTCCAAGTGCAGAGGGCGCTGGCAGTTGCAGAGAGAGCAGAGCCTCTAGGTGTAATGGTAACGCCCCTGTTGCTCCTAGAGGCTCATTTGCATATATTAAAACAAGCAATGCGGGCACATAGGAACATGGGACCAAAACAGATGAATTCAGCTGCTAAGCGTGCATGTAACGGGTCAGCCAGTGTCATAGGTACAAAACTGCTGACAGATGCCTTTTACAGTTTTGGACATAGTGCAAGAACTGATTTACAGCCCCCTGTTGCTAGTGACTTGGTCTCTTCCACCAGTGACTGGGGTAGGTTCTTTTTAGGATACAGTTCTTCTCTCCCCCCCCCCCCCCCTTTTGTTGGTCACTTTGTCTCTTCCACCAGCGATCCGTGTAGGTTCTTTTTAGGATGCAGTTCTTCTCCTCCCGCGCCCACCTCCCCCCCCCCTTGTTGGTCACTTGGTCTCCTCCACCAGCGATCCGTGTAGGTTCTTTTTTAGGATGCAGCCTGCCTGTGGAATAATGCGTGAGCGGCAGTGTCCTCCAGAGCTGCGCTCCGTCTCTTTCCCCCTTGTGAATATTGCATCAGTCTCCACTCTCTGATAAATCATTTGCTCATAAAATGCCTGGAATGCGGCTAAAATAGAGACATTTCAGATGCCGCAATATGGAGCCACGGACTGCCGCCCTCCTGGGGGATTGGAAGCCGTCCAAGAGCTGAGGAAGGCGATCTCTTCATCTTCTTCTTTCTTGACTCTGAAAGACTTTTCTAAATTTAGTCTGTGCTCGAAACAGAATCTGGAGCAGAAAACGTCCATGATTATCAGCTTCCCTAAACGTCCTTTATAGTCGAATAGGAGCGTCCATCATGTAGTCGCCATTAATGGTCTCTGTCTCCTGTCCTGTCCTACAATTCCCTGCACCGAGCCCAGGCCAGAACCTATAGCAGTGATGGGCTGACCCCCCCCCCCCTCCCCCGGCACTCCAGCTCTGGTAAAACTACAACTCCCATGATGTACTCTTGCTTGGCTGTTCTCATAACTCCATAGAAATGAATGGAGCATGTTGGGAGTCGAGGTTTCACAACAGCTGGAGCTGGAGCGAGGTTAACCATCACTGGCCTATAGTGTAATTCATCCTGAGCTTCCTGGTTCATGAGAGAAATGTAAGATGTCCCCCCCCCCCCCCCCCCCCCCAATTTGTATCCACATGCGTGATCTTTCTCTTGCTGTGTAATGGCGTCACAGGATCGATGGACGGGCCCTGTGTAGGTGACCCGCCCCGGAATACGTATCGATGGGAACGCATTGATTGGGGCTTGAGTGTTGGCTTTGTCTCCTCCATAGATATTTCAGCTCCATTGAAGTGAATGAGGATGAGCTGCAGTACCACACATCACCTAAGGACAGGTGTGGGGCTGTTTTTTGAATCCCGGACAGCCCCTTATGGCTTTTTTTTTTTTTTTTTTTAACTAGCCATCCTGTGACGGCTGCAGTCCACGCCGGCTTTTTTGTATGACATGTGCTTTACTTAAAGGGTTATTCCAGTTTTTATATCAATTTGGCCGGTAGAGTGCTGATCGTAAAGCCCCTCACTTGCTCCCTGATGCTCTGTTTTGGCTCCAAGCGGCGCTGCTGGGTCATATGCCGCTTGGAGACATGTCCCGGGTCAGGCCAGTGGTCGGCTGCAGTAGTGCATGTGACCCTGTCCAGATGTGCACAGGCCAGGAATTTGAAGTATCCAGACTGGACTTCCCAGCGCTGGAATGGAGCGGGGCGCAGGCGTGTCCTTTTTCGCTCCAACGTCAGTGCTGTGCTGGCTAATTCGAATAGTGACTTTTATAAGCTGGAGTAACCCTTTAAGGAGTCCATACACATTAGAACCTCCGATTCCTGGAGATCCTTGTATTGTAAGATGTCCGGCTCAGGTTCGTTTGTCACGGGCGAAAGTGGTGTGTGTGTGCGTCGAATTTCGACATGCTGATCCTCAAGCTGAATGGGTTTGGATCTATTATGGCAGCTGCACAGATGGTGCCGTGTGCATGACACCTAATAACGTTGCCCTGGAGGAGATGTAGAGGTTTTGGAGCTCCCTGCAGCCATTGATTGGAGGCCTCTGTACTGCAGACACTGAACCAGCAGGAGCTACTACAGCCTGAGAGAACCGCAGATCAGGCATGTCCAAACTGTGGCCCTCCAGCTGTTGCAAAACTACAACTCCCAGCATGCCCTAATAGCTTTAAGCTATCCAGGCATGCTGGGAGTTGTAGTTTTGCAACAGCTGGAGGGCCACAGTTTGGATATGCCTGATGTAACTAGATATAAAATGATCCTGAAGTGTGTGTCCAACCTTTCACCAGTTTCCTTACTGTTTTGTTTTTGTTTTTTTCTCTTTGCAGGTGGGAGGAAGAGTTGGCCAAGAGGTCAAACCTACAATCCATGGTGGAGACCCTCCAAGAGGTAAGTGATGGGGAGCCTGCAGAGACGTTCTCCCGACGGAGGTGTAAACGCGGCTTTCATGGCTCCTCGTTGTTTCCCTCAGGAGGCCCAAGAGGCTTATAGTGTCCATGATGAGCTCAACGAGAAGATCGAGCGGCTGAAGTCCGAGCTGGTGGTCTTCAAGGGTCTGATGAGTGATGTAAGTCCCATCCATGTGATCACTGCCGAATGTTTAACCTTCACCGCTTCTTCTGTGGGAGATACTGAGCTGTAATGGTATCTCATCCCACCCCCTCGTTATAGACCACTCACCCCGCTTGTCCATTAGCCGGTCTGGCACTTGAATGGGCTCATTGCATCTTGGGTTTAGGTTTGTGGTGGACGACCCTGAGAAGGAACACTGTTTGCTGTGTGTGACTAACCGATGCTACATGCATGAAGGCGTCTCTGCAGGCATCCAGGACGGAGCATGTGAGCTGACACTCTTCTGTGGGTAGTCGCTGCAGCCCATCTACAATTACTATCCGGTCCATCTCCTGTAAAGTAGTCCTGTAAATCCATCATCGATTTAATTGCTGATATTTAACTTGGGGTTTTCTCAGCTTTCCTAGTGAACAGTTCAACACATTTCTAATACACAGATCCTTCCTGACTTTTCACAGCTGAGGGTTTGTTACAATCGTATCCAGTCTAGGCAATTCTCTGTGAGCTGAACACTTCAGGCAGCGCAGATTCCTTTCTTGACCTGGTTGTTGGTTACAATTTGTCTGGAGTGCAGGCTGCTTGTCTAGACTAGATACAATTGTAACAAGTTTTGTCCAAAGTGCCGATTGCCCCTGAACCCTGTTAATTATAGAAAGCTTAAAGGCTATGTACACCTTTTTGGGGGCAACTTTCTTTTGTAGTATTGCATTGTACTTATTTTGAGCTAAAACATTTTTTGGAATTGGTCTTTATTAAAAATATGGAGCCCTTTTTTCTGTACAGAGCTGAGATGCTCTAGTAGCAGCCTGTGGATTTTCTCTCTGCTTCATCAGACCAGGAGCTGACGGGCTCCTTATCTCTGCTCTCTGACATTCTAAACGCTCATTATAGCTCAGTTCTTATCTTACTGATAAGACTGTGGCTTAAATACGTGTTTTATGACCTCTTAGAGGTTTAGAGATATGGATTATTAGATGACCGGGCACAAAGTGAAAGTGAAAATACCAGTCACACAGCTTGACAAACGGTATACCTTTGTGACAGAACAGCTCAATATTTTTAATAAAGGACAATTTTAGCCAAAAATGAGTAACATGCAATCATGAAAAAATAAAATTGCCTCCGAAGGTGTACATAGCCTTTAAAGAGGACCTTTCATCAATTTGTACTAAAATCAATACCTCATGTTGTAGGCCAAGATTAGGTGATGTCATCGCGCAATTATAATTTTTTCTTTTTAAACTGATCTGCTCCTCTGTTGCGGCACTCTGCCTCCCGTTCTGTTTTGGCGCCCTCTATGCTAATCAATAGCATCAGTATAGGGAGGAGGAGACGGCAGTGTTTCTCAGGGGGCGTCTCCTTCTCCCTGGCTGTGAGATGTCCAATCGCAGCAGACTGTGCCACGGCCATTGAGAAAAAATTGTTCACCATCTCCTAATCTTGGCCTACAAAGTGAGGTATTGATTTTAGAAAGTACAAACTGATGAAAGGTCCTCTTTAAAGAGTACATTTTCACCTCGAAAAACATTGTGAACTAAGTGGCCCGTTCGGCCGCTGTGCCCTCCGGTATCTTCGCTCACTTGGTTATAGTAGGCGGAGTCTGCCCTTGTTCTGCTGGGCGTCTCCTTCTCCCCTGCTGTAGTGCTGGCCAATCGCAGCGCAGAGTTCACAGCCTGGGAGAAAAAAAACCTCCCAGGCTGTGAGCTCTGCGCTGCGATTGGCCAGCACTACAGCATGGGAGAAGGAGACGCCCAGCAGAACAAGGGCAGACTCCGCCTACTATAACAAAGTGAGCGAAGATACCGGAGGGCACAGCAGGAGAACGGAGCGGCGCCCAGGGATAGTAAGTGCAGTGAGATCCCCGGGCGCCGCTGTATATGTCAGGATACTTAGTTCACAATGTTTTTCCAGGTGAAAGGTCCTCTTTAAAGGGGTTTTTCAAATATTTAATATTGGCAATCCTCAGAATTGGTGATCAGCTGTTTGAAGAAGCCAGGGTGTTTCGGTGACCACCTTGTGGTTTACTAAGCACAGCGCCATACATTGTGTAGTGGCTGCGCCTGGTATTGCAGTTCAGGGGGATTCACTTGAATGAGGCTGAGGTGCACCTAGGTCTTGTGAAGGCATGATGGGTCATCAAGATAAATAAAATCGAACAACCTCTTTAAAGGGGCAGTCTGAGTTTAAAAAAAACCTATTCTTACTGGTTCAAACCCCCCTCTGCTCCAGCACCACCATTGGTCCAGTTTTTCTTGGTGATATGCCACCAGTCTCGTACCATATACCAGTGATTGGCTGCAGTGGTCCCTTGTGGTACATGGACACCTTTTCTGGAAACCAATAAGCGTTACTGGTTTTATTAGTTTACCCCTTCCTCGCTGTTTGCCAGTTACTTTTAACCGACGAGCCTTTTTTATACTTTCTTTACAGTAAACTTTAAAAACCATTCGTCTTTCACTAAGGCCTCATGCACACGGCCGTTTTGGTTCTGCATCGGCTCGGATGCGGACCCATTCGCTTCAATAGGGCCACAAAAGATGCGGACAGCACTCCGTGTGCTGTCCGCATCCGTTGCTCCGTTCCGTTGCCCCACAAAAAAAATATAACCTGTCCTATTCTTGTCTGCGCTTTGCGGACAAGAATAGGCAGTTATATTAAAGGCTGTCCATGCCGTTCCGCAAATTGCGGAACGCGCACGGACGCCATCTATTCACATGCCATCCATTCACACGTCCATATGTGTTTTGCGGATCCGCACATCGCCGGAACTCTCATAGAAAATGCCTTTTCTTGTCCGGACGTGTTCTACTTTTGTGCGGATGCGAACAGCACATTCCAGTCCCATTGAAAATGAATGGGTCTGCACCTGTTCTGCAAAATTGCGGAGCCATCTTGCTGACGTGTGAATAGACACTAACCCCCCCCCCCCCCTTCATATGATACCTGCCATACACATTAGGATATATGTTGTCCGAATCTAACGTGTATGGAGATGTTCTAACTCTCTTCTACTGGTAGCTGTCGAGGAGAAGAAGGATCGGACATGTTTGATTTCAATATGTCCGATCCCGTTGTCGTCCAAAGATCGAAGCCGCCGCCAGAGGTGCCCAGCTTACTCTACTCCATCTAATGGAGAACATGTGAATGTAGGGGGGCGGACGGAGTAGCTGCAGGCTATCTAATGTTTATGGCCACCTTCAGTTTGGGGCGTGAATGCTATGGGAACGGTATAGGAGGGGGGTTTAGTTTTGCACTGTGAAGGGAGATGCCCTCCTTGGACGACCCCTTTCATTACAATGAGCTCCTCATGATCGGCTGGGGTACCTGATGTACGGCACATGGTGGTCCGCACAACCTCCCGCTTTCAGCAAGCATGCCAGGGTCTCCCCTATGGGTGATAGAGGGGCTTCACATGCCCCCATCCCTAGGTGCTGGCTCTCCCATCTACCCCTTGTCTTCAGTTTTGGGATCAGTGAATCGGGGCTTTCTAAAACCTCTTCTGGCCATGATCTAGTTAACGGGTTCTCAGATGAAAACTGAAGCCATATTCGGATTCTCCGCCAAGAGAAACAATAGCATGAGTAATGGCTCGTTCCCCGGCTGTGATCGGCGTCAGGTTAACCAGAAGGAAACGTCTGTCTGCTCTCCCAGTGTCCGTCTGCTGCGTTATCTCCTCTACGAGCCGATTATAGGAAATAGTCCTGGGATTTGATCATCCCGCATCGGGGTCTGGACTTTGTAAGCCTGCAGCCTAGTCCTGAAGGAGTTAATAGTCAGATTATCGCGGACAAGGCTCCATTGTCTCTGTTCCAGGTCATCAGTCATTAGGTTTTTCTTTCTATTTTTACCTTTTGTGCGGTTTGTGGAGTCATTCAAGGCTCATGGCCTCGCGGGCTTTACCTTGGAAGACGCTCTAAACCTCTTCATTGTCAGTATATCTCTAACCCTGAAAATGATTGGTCTCCATTTACCGCCTCTTTTGTTCTCCAATCCCATCCAAAGCTGCATTTACAAATGTGCTTGTTGCCATTTGGAATCGGTTCGCAGGGTCCTGTAAAAACTCCATTCTTTAAAATCCTGCCGTACCATGGACTCTGTGGCAATGCATGCAAACCACATCCTGCTCACACAGCTGAGGGTTTGTTACAGTATAACAGACTAAGTTGGGTATACAATAAATTATCGTTCTGGCGCAGCCTCTTTAAAGGGCATCTGTCAGCAGTTTTGTACCTATGACACTGGCTGACCTGTTACATGTGCGCTTGGCAGCTGAAGGCATCTGTGTTGGTCACAATGATGTGTTAATATATGCAAATTAGCCTCTAGGAGCAACGGGGGCGTTGCTATTACACCTAGAGGCTCAGCTCTCTCTGCAACTGTCCGAGCCCTCTGCACTTTGACAGGGTTAGGTGTGATCATATTTACACCGCCTGGTCCTGTCAAAGTGCAGAGGGCACAGCAGTTGCAGAGAGAGCAGAGCCTCTAGGTGTAATGGCAACGCCCCCGTTGCTCCTAGAGGCTTATTTGCATGTAGAAAAACATCATTCTTCTCAGCAATGCGGACACATATGGACATGGGACCAACACAGATGCCTTCAGCCGCCAAGTGCACATGTAACAGGTCAGTCAGTGTCATGGGGACAAAACTGCTGACAGATGCCCTTTAATTTCAAAGAGATACATGTTGGATAGGTGAGGTCTGGCCTCTGGGACCCTCACAAGTTTCGGGGTCCCATGTCCCTTGTTTAATTCACAAGGTGGTCGAGACTGTGCACTGCCGTTCCACTCAAACTCTATGGGCCTGAAAGCAACTCCGTCCATCCTATAGTGTTTGAATGGAGGGCAGTGCCCATGCTGAAATGCCGCACCAGCTTTTTGACGGGGACACGACCCCTAACCAGTGATGGGACCACCATCCATCAGACACTTGAAGGGGATTACTTTACATTATGTAAAGTAATCCCCTTCAACACAGCAGCACAAGTCTCTCTCTTGTCTTAGACCATAGGCTACCTAAAAACTGATACGCTGCAACTAGCTCCTCGGCCTTGTGAGCAGGATGGCCTTTCATCTTCTTGCTGTTTTTATTCACCGACACCAAGCAGGGATCTTAGAAAGCTGCAGAACTGTGAATGCAGCTCTGGATGTGAATGGAGTGTAAACCATGATTTGTAGAGTAGGGTCTGACACACGATCGTGCTCAGGGTGGGAAACATGGCCCGTGTGTTGGCTGCATCTCCCACACTGACCGCCGGTCCAGGAGATGTGGCCAACACACGACCATGTTTCCCAACCTGAGTATTCAGAAAGTCTTCAGACCCTTTCGCGGCCTTCTGCTAAAATAAAACATTTCAAGTTTTATTGGCCGCGTGCAGTGTTATCACTAATGATGTCACTAGGCGCGGCCAGCATGATCATGTGGACTAAATACCCCATAAAAAAAGTGAAAGCGGCAGAATTTTTTCAAACTTAGGCCTCATGCGCACGAACGTATTTTCTTTCCATGTCCGTTATGTTTTTTTGCAGACCGTATACGGTACCATTCATTTCAATGGGTCCGCAAAAAAAGTTACTCCGTGTGCAATCCTGTTCCGTATTGCCATTCCGCAAAAAAAACATGTCCTATTATTGTCGTATTACGGACAAGGATGGGACTGTTCTATGAAGGGCCAGCTGTTCCGTTCCACAAAATACGGAATACACACTGACTCCATCAGTTTTTTGGCGGGCCACAAAATGCATAAGGTCGTGTGCATGAGCCCTTATTGAAAAGAAAAAAACTAAAATTCTGCATGGACATATGTCTTCAGACCCTCTGCTGTGACACATCTCTGGGGCCTTCCATTTCTCTTGATCATCTTTTGAGATGTCTCTGCACCTTGATTGGAGACACCTGTGGTAAATTCAGGTGATTGGACAGGATTTGGAAAGACACAGCCCTGTCTGTATCATATCTCACAGCTGACTATACATATCGGAGGAAAGAACTGCCTGTAGAGCTCCGAGATGGATTTTGTGGAGGCTCAGATCTGGAGAATGGGACAAAACATTTCTTCTGCTGCACTGAAGGTTCCAAAGAGCACAGCGACCTCCATAATTCTTACATGGAAGGAGTTTCGAACAACTAATAGCAATGCAAGATTTTTTCCTTTCCAATAAATTAGCAAAGCTTTTGGGGGTCATTTACTCTGCCCCCCTCCATGCCACTTTTTGCCATAAGTCACAAGATCCCATACTTACAATATTTTGTCACAGAGGCATTTTTGCAAGCGTATTTGACACTTCAGATCGGTGGGGTCCTGTCCGGGGCTTGGGCCCTGACAAATCGGCCTTTTTTTTAATATCTGGGAACGGCCAGAAAACGACTCCGGTCAGGGGCTGGAGTAGTTTCCACTCAAGGCACACGGACTGCCGGAGGTGTACCCAATTTATAACGTGGCACACACGCCTTGTCATAAATTATTGGAATCTATTGGCACCGCAAGGGGGAAACAGACCAGGATTTAACGTTTTTGTAAATGACCACCTTGCAGAATGATGGTGAAAACGTCATTATTTTATTTGCATAGGCCACAACATAACAAAGTGTGAAAAAAGCGAAAGGGTCTAAAGACTTTCCGAATGCGTTGTGGATGTAAACCTGCGATGGTAACTTACCGTAGAATGAAGTTACATAAGCCTTGGTGGGAAGGGCTCGGGGTGTAGAGGCCTGTACGTTCCGGACGGAGTCACATGCTCTGCTCATGTGTCTGAGTACAGTCGCAGGATAGTCGGGTGTATCGGGGGTGGAGGACCTGCCCTACATACAGGACACCTCTTTACATAATCATTCACGCTGACAGTTCGTCTTGTAAGGACAAAAGGGAGGTGACCGCACAATGGCATTCGGGCTATTCAGGGCGCCGCAGGCTGGATTACCTGTGTATGTGGACACTTTACCTGTTGTAGTAATCATCTAAGCAACGAAAAACACAAGCACCTATTACATACAGTCCTTGACACCCTTGTTACAGGGCAGAGCCTTGGACAGTAGCCCAGACACATACCCAGGGCTACAGAAAGCCCGGGTTGCGTTTCCCTATAGTGCTGCTCCACTTGTTACAATTCAGAACTCCGTAAGAAGAATGGTAACTTTTGTAGATACTTTGTTTACTTTATCTAGTTCTAAGTTACATCATGTTTTATGCTCCTCCAGTCACATCTAAGGGCTCTTTCACACCTGCGTTCTTGTCTTCCGGCATAGAGTTCCGCCGTCGGGGCTCTATGCCGGAAGAATCCTGATCAGTTTTATCCTAATGCATTCTGAATGGAGAGAAATCCGTTCAGGATGCATCAGGATGTCTTCAGTTCAGGAACGGAACGTTTTTTGGCCGGAGAAAATACCGCAGCATGCTGCGCTTTTTGCTCCGGCCAAAAAAACTGAAGACTTGCCGCAAGGCCGGATCCGGAATTAATGCCCATTGAAAGGCATTGATCCGGATCCGGCCTTAAGCTAAACGTCGTTTCGGCGCATTGCCGGATCCGACGTTTAGCTTTTTTAGAGTGGTTACCATGGCTGCTGGGACGCTAAAGGCCTGGCAGCCATGGTAAAGTGTAGTGGGGAGCGGTATACTTACCATCCGTGCGGCTCCCAGGGCACTTCAGAGTGACGTCAGGGCGCCCCATGCGCATGGATAACGTGATCGCATGGCACGTCATCCATGCGCATGGGGCGCTCTGACGTCACTCTGGAGCGCCCCGGGAGCCGCGCGGACTGTAAGTATACCGCTCCCCCGCTCCCACTACTACTATGGCAACCAGGACTTTAATAGCGTCCTGGCTGCCATAGTAACACTGAAAGCATTTTGAAGACAGATCCGTCTTCAAATGCTTTCAGTACACTTGCGTTTTTCCGGATCCGGCGTGTAATTCCGGCAAGTGGAGTACACGCCGGATCCGGACAACGCAAGTGTGAAAGAGGCCTAAAGCTGCATTCACTAACCTTTGTAGTCGATGCCATGACCAGGACCCTTGCTATGGAGCTGTCACTTAAAGGGATTCTGTCACCAGGTTTCACCCCTGTCAGCTAAACATATGCTGATGTTCAGGGCCTCATCAGGATTCCTAATGTGGGCTTCTAAATTTGATCCGTAGCCTTATTTTGCTAAAAAACAGGTTTTACTAACCTGTCACTCAAAGAAATAAGGTGCCCAAGGGGATGTCAAGGGATGCAAGGTGCCGGCCGCACCCACTGCCGTTCGTGCCCAGCGCCACCTTTTCAGACTACTTGCACCGCCTCCTAATCCTCTGTGCCGCCTCTCCCTCCCCCCTCCTCCTGCTGTAAGATCTCGCGCGTGCGCACAGGGCTCTGCCTGATGTGCCCGTGCAGACTTCTCGATTTGGCTTCTTAAAGCGAAGTGCGCATGCGCCGGCACTTCGCTCAACCCAGGTATGACCTGCACTCTGGCGCCAGCCTCTCAGAGCCCTGTGCACACGCGCGAGATCTTACAGCAGCAGCAGGAGGAGGAGGAGGAGGGGGGGGGGGGGAGAAGGAGAGCGAGAGGCGGCACAGAGGATTAGGAGGCGGTGCAATAGTCTGGAAAGGCGGCGCTGGGCACGAAAGGCGGTAGGTGCGAGCAATCTCCAGTAGTTCCAGGGACGAGAACCCCCTGATTGGTGGGGGTCCTAGCTGTCGGACCCTTATCGATCAGACGCTTATCCCCTAGCCTGTAGATGGGTGATAAATGGGGATTATGGGAAAATCTTTTTAAAGTGGAGCATCTGGTTTTAGATCTCCGTCCCTCGGTTATTCCTACTAGCAGTTTCTGACTAAATAGACAACTGGTTATTACCTTTCACCTAGGAATTTGTCCCTACACAATCTGACACTGTCAGCACTGATTGGACAGTGTCAGACCATGTAGGCCCCCCCCTACCCCCAACTGATAACACCCAGTTGTTAATTCATGAATGTCTAGGAAGAATAACAGAGGGACAGCACTGGTTTCTACAGAAAAATGTCCTCCAGAATTGTATTAGGAGGAATGCATGTAGTTACCAAAACAGACATGACTTGAGTGCCGGCAGGTTCTCTAAGCTCCCACTGCTCTCTAGTAACCATAATCTAACAGAACTTTTGAATGCTGCTCTAGATGTGACTGGAGCAGGGCAATGTAAAATTTTATTATTTTTCTGGTAAACCTGTCTGGATGTTCTGTTAATGATCAGGGGTAAATCTTGACATTCTTATTAGAGAAGGTAATGTACAAATATCCCCTGCAGCCAATGACTGACCTCGACTCAAAGATCCAGGAAAAAGCTATGAAGGTGGACATGGATATCTGCCGGAGGATTGATATCACTGCCAAGCTGTGTGATGTAGCACAGCAGCGCAATTCCGAAGACGTATCCAAGATGTTTCAGGTGACAGAGCCTTGCCTCTCCTTCTCGCTCATACACTCTTTAGTTAACATGACCTCCGTCAGTGTAAGGTCCCATCATGGTGAAGGCTAGGCTAAGCTCCTCTTTCCGCTCAGTGTAGGGTCCCATCGTGGTGGATGGTAGGCTAAGCTCCTCTTTCCACTCAGTGTAAGGTCCCATCGTGGTGGAGGTTAGGCTAGGGTCCTCTCCCCCCTCAGTGTAAGATCCCATTGTGGTGTAGGGTAGGCTAGGGTCCTCTCTCCCCTCAGTGTAAGGTCCCGTCGTGGTGGAGGGTAGGCTAGGGTCCTCTCTCCCCTCAGTGTAAGATCTCATCATGGTGGAGGGTAGGCTAGGCTCATCTCGGCTCTGTGTAAGGTCCCATCATGATGGAGGGTAGGATAAGTTCCTCTATCTGCTTAGCATAAGGTCTCGCCATGGTGGAGGGTAGGCTAGGCTCCCCTCTTCGCTTAGTGTAAGGTCTCATTATAGTGAAGGGTGGGCTAGGCTCACCTCTTCGCTTAGTGTGAGGTCCCATCATGGTGGAAGGTAGGCTATTTTTTATTTATTTTTCTCCCCTCAGTGTAAGGGCCTATCATGGTACAGTAGGCTAGTCTTCTCTCTCTGCTCATGTAAGGTCCCATCAAAGTGGAGGTTAGGATAGGCTCACCTCTTTGCTTAGTGTAAGTCTCTTTATGGTGGAGAGTAGGATACGCTCCTCTCTCAGCTCCATTTAAGGTCCCATAATGGTGGATGGTAGGCTAGGGTTCTCTCTCCCCTCAGTGTAAAGTCCTATCATGATGGACAGTAGGCTAGGCTTCTCTCTCTGCTCATTTAAGGTCCCAGCATGGTGAAGGGGTAGGCTAGGCTCACCTCTTCTCTTAGTGTAACATCTCTTTATGGTGGAGGGTAGGCTAAGCTCTTCTTCCTGCTTAGTGTAAGGTCTCATTACAGTGGAGGGTAGGCTAGGCTCACCCCTTCGCTTAGTGTGAGGTCCCTTCATTATGGAGGGTAGGATAGGCTCCTCTCTCAGCTCCACTTTGTGTCCTCCTTGCTGGTGTAACCTATGACGCATATCAGTAAAGTGATACACTTCGTCTTCAATTTCTTGGTGTCTGTGGTTCTTTCCATCCTGTCCTGTATCCTTGCGTCAGTATTTCTTTCTTGAGTAGTCGTGGTCTTTCTACGGCAGGGCTTGCTCTTTACCATGCATCCCGCTCTTCACTGCATGCTTAGCCCAGGCTGCCACTGAATGTGCTCTGTGGGTGAATGCTGGTGGCACAGTCTTGCAGCTTGCTAATGCACTTAAACCCATAGGCTCATCTTGGTGGTGGTTGGTCAAGATCGCTCTGTAGTAACCATGAGCTGCCGATCTTCTTCTCTTCCTGAAGGTGGGAACAGTGTCTAAAAAGAAGGAGCGGAAGCGAACGACAGAAGATGACATCTCAGAGCCGGACGGGGACGCTGGGCGCTTCTCGGATGATGAAGTCAGTTGTTCCCTCAACATAACGGATGAAATGAAGAGGATGTTCAACCAGTTGTAAGTCCAGGGTGGGGGATGGGGGGCTTCTAGTTATGTAATAGAGTCCTCTCTAGTCCCTCACCAATATTCAAAATAAATCCCTCCCTACTCCTTACATGACCTCAGCTCGGTCCAGATGTAGCCTGGACCTGAACTTGACCATACACATTAGATGAATGTTTGTTGAACCCACTGGCTGACCATGTATATGAGGACCTTCCAAATCTCCCTCCAACAGCAAATGTCTAGAAGGATTGGGCAGTTAAATTTTAACATGTCTAATCCTTTTGTTCTTGATGATGTAAGCTGCCACCAGAAGTGTCCAGCATGGGCTTAAAGGAGTACTCCGATCTATGCCATCCATGTAAGTTGGCTGCAGGTTCCTTCTCTGGGACCCACTCCTTTCTCCAGAACGGGCCCCTCCGAGTGAAGGAGAGCACACCACACAAGTCCAGCCACCATTTCTATCATCCCCCGTAACGCTGATTGGAGAGGTGGCCGTGCATGGGCAGAGTGCTCTCCATTCACCACTATATGACTTCTAAAAATAGCAGATCAATTGGCTGTTTTCAGAACTCCCATAGCAATGAATGGAGAGCATGCCACGCATGCGCAGTGCAAGGTCCTTCACTTTTGGGGGGGGGGGGGCGCGCCCGTTGTGGAGCCCCGTTGTGGAGCTAGGAGTGGGTTCCACTCCTATCTGACATTAATGGCATATCCTACATATTTGCCATCATGGGAATACCCCTTTAAGCTTCTAACCCCATACATGCATGCTCTGCCAAGCTGAGCGTGTATGGGAAGGCGGTCATAAAATATGGCTGCCATTTTGCTGAAAGCTATCTAAGATGTATGGCCAACTTAAAGGGGATTTGATATTGATCCTCACCATAGGTCATCAGTATCAGATCGGCGGTGGTCTGCCGCCTGACACCCCTGCTGAGAAGCTGTTCAACGACGCCACAGACTTCCATGAGCCCTTAGCACCTCTTCCTAGGCCACGTGATGTCACCGTGCATTGGTCACGTGGAAAAGGTACAGCTCGGTCCACTTGAAGTGAATATGGCTGAGCTGCAATACCAAGCACAGCCACTATCCAATGGACGGCGCTGTTCTTGGTAAGCTGTGAAGAGACTGTCCATGCTCACCGGAGCTCTGGTGAGCGCAGCCGCCTCTTCAAACGGCTGATCGTCGAGGTTGTCGGACCCCCGCCGATCTGATATTCATGTCCTATCCTGAGGAACAGGTCATCAATATCAAATTTCTGGATAACCCCTTTAAGACTGGTTGCTGGGCCGAGGAGCAAATATGCCAAAAGAACCCCAGTTCACCCTACTAATCGGATTCCGCAATGGATCGTGGAGCGTCCTGTATTCTCCAGTGAATTCCCCTGTATTACGCGGCTCGGCTTCCTGCGATTAGCACAATTCCAGACGGTGATCGTCTTCCTGGGAAAAGGATGTGACTGGCGGACGTCCTAGAGGTCTGGGCCAAGTCTGCAGCTTCTCCCGGATCTGGAACAGCAGTTGCGGGGGAGGGGGAAGCTTATTCGAAGAATGCTGACCAAGCTGTACGACATCTTAAAATACCGCCCTCCCCGATGTCCTGTCTGCTGGTTTATTTTGGCCGTCCTTATGCATCATGGTTATAGTCTGCCAAATGCAAGCCGCTGATGTACAGCCGGCATCTCTCCGGGGCGAGGGCGGCGTGCTTCGTATCTTCTGTGTAGTCGGTGACCTCACTCGTGCTGTATGGATTTATATGCTGCGGCCTCTGATGACATCACAGATTTCTGATGATGGGAACCGGCACGCCTTTATAATGCAATTATCAAGTTTATTCGCCACTCATAGAATAGGTGACGTGCGTTTCGACACATGCAAGTGCCTTTATCAAAACAATGTGAGCAGCAGCTAACCGCGCACCTATACCTTCACGCAGTGCCGCCCTATTCGTAACCAGATTTATGATGATGTGACAAAATAGCGCTGATGTTGTGCATAAGGGTGCATTCACACGCTAAAAATACGTTTACTTTTTTTTTTTTGTGTGGATCCATTGTAACAATGCCTAGCCTTGTCTGCAAAACGGACAAGAATAGGACATGTTCTGTCTTTTTTTTTTGCGGGGCTATGGAACGGACATACGGATGCGGACAGCACACAGTGTTCTGTCCGCTTTTTCAGTTACATAGTTAATACGGTTGAAATAATACATAAGTCCTTCATCCGCATCCTAGCCGCAAAAAAAAATGCAGGTTGGATGCGGAACAAAAATACGGTCGTGTGAATGGCTTCCTCTGATGTACAAGACACGGATAACAGACCTTTTCTATGCAGACTCCATATTTAAAGGGCGTTTCCACTTTTATGAAATCGTCAAATGCATTGAAAAACTGTTGTATTATTACAAATTAAGGTTTGCTGACACATTGCGACGACACTGCTGCCTTGTAGCGAACTGTCGGGGCAGAAGAGAGCTTTGTGTTGCATTTATTTTAATCCCAAGGGAGACTGATCACATTGTAACAACCCATCAGCTGTGCAAGCTGAATGAGGTATAGGCCAGGTTTTCACAGACTGCTGGGATGGGCTTTGTTAACTTTAGCAGCCTAAGAGGGGATGAACATTTGCTCGGCGACGTCATCGCATTCCTCTGTCATGTCGCATCCCACCCAGGATACACCGCATCTCGCTCAGGGGTTGAGAAGACATTACGTATATTGGATGCATTGCAGTACATTTAATGTCATAGCGCCACCAGGTGGCCAGATCTAGAATAGCCAGAGTCCTCAGTTTTATTCCTTACAGTCCACCTCTACCAAATGGATCTTGTTCAATATTCTTCTCCATTGTCTTTCGCAGGCGGGAGACGTACGATTTTGACGACGATTGTGACAGTCTGACCTGGGAAGAAAATGAGGACACCTTGTTACTGTGGGAAGATTTTTCCAACTGTAATCCCCCCATTGAGGTCCAGAAAGAGGTCAGTACTGCAGAGCATCAGCCTTGTATTGGTGTAGCAGGCTTTATGTTACGTTTACCCTTGGGCAGGGGGGGGGGGGGATGGGTACTTACCTACTCCCTGCCGCTGGGTCGTGGCACCTTCCTTCCCTGTCTTCGGCTGCTTTGCTTGGGTCCCCCGCTGTCAACATCTGCTTTGACACTTCCGCAGCCAATTGCTGGCTGCAGCGGTGGCCTGAGCCCCTTGCGTCACAAGACCAGTTGACTTGACTCAAGTGGAGCAGGTCACCGCTGAAACCAGCGATTGGCTGCAGCAGTGTCAAAGCGGATGTTGACAGAGGGGGGACCTCCTACCCAAGCAAGGAATCCCAGGCCAGGGAGGGAAGGAGCTGGGACCCAGCGAACACCCCCCTTTTTTGGGGGGGCTTCCTATGGCTGTTCAGTAATCCAGAGCATCTGATAATCCAGCATCCATCAGATTTTAGTACCGGGGTCAACAACCTTTGGCACTCCAGCTGTGAAACTACAACTCCCAGCATGCACACTTGCTCAGCTGTTCTAGTAATTCCAGAAGGGGGGGGGGGATTCTGGGAGTTGTAGTTTGAGAACAGTCGGAGGTTTCTGTCCTATTACGTTTTGCTGTACGGAGTTACTATCCCAAGCCTGTCGCATACACTGGTGCTCACGCGTTTTAAGTCGCTGATTCCCCATCATCCGTCTCTCACAGGATGAAAGTCTGGGCAGTCTGATTCAGGAGACGGAAACTTTTCTGAAGACGCGAGACAAAGAATACCAGGAAACCATTGACCAGATAGAGGTAAGGGGGGTGAGCAGTGACGTGTCTGTCATCAGAATCAGAGATTTTGGGGCGTCGCATGAAGAACTGACCTCAGCATACGAGACTGAACCTATCGGGCCTTGTTCTGTTCTCGCTGCTGTAGTCATGAAAACTTGCGCTTGCTCTGGGGTTACCATGGTAACATGAACAAGAGGACTCTGCATGGCCTTCCTGCCTGTGTGATACTCTCTTCCATGAATGTGTTCTTTTGAGTAGACTGAGGTCACATGATGGGGAAGTCCATGCTGAGGTATCCAGTTGATGTTACCATGGTAACCCCAGAGCAGGCACGACTGCAGCAATTAGAAGACCAGGATAAAGAGGACAGATCAAATTCTGCCGAGGTCATATTATTTTATTCCGCCTTGTACTAAATCTATAAAGAAATATAACGCTGTCTGTGATATTAAAGTGATCAAACCGTCCAGAAGTCGGCAATAATTTACTGATTTATTTTCCGAGACGAGGTTCTGAAATGCTGGATGACGTAACAAGGACATAAATTACTGGCGAATCCAGCTAGCATGTAGTGCCCCCTGCAGGTGGTGCTGGGTACTTACAACCTTTAAAAAAAACTTCATAGTTCTGACTAGTGCAAATAAAACCAAAAATATATATAAAAAAAAAAAAAAAAAATTATAAGGGCTCATGCACACGACCGTAAGTATTTTGCCAAAAACTGATTTGCAAAATATACGGATGAAGTATTTTGTGGAACGGAACAGCTGGGGCTTAATAGAACAGTCCTATTCTTGTCCGTAATGCGAAACAATAATAGGACATGTTCTATTATTTTTTTTATTTTTTTTGCGGAACAGAAACTGAATGCACACAGAAACTTCAGTTTTTTGCGGACCCATTGAAATGAATGGTTCCGCATACGGTCCGCAAAAAAAAAAAACTGAACGGACACTAAAAAAATACATTCATGTGCATGATTAACCCTCGCACCCATTCAAGAGTAGCACCCAGCACATCACACTTGTGGGCGCTCTTCATTCACTCTTGTAATGTTTGCTAAAAATTCATATTTGTGGCTAAAGTCGGTCTCCAACGAAGCCTGAGATGTATGAAGCGTAAAACTAAAGTTCAGAAATGCCACCTACATGCACTTACCTTCACAAAAGAGGCCCAAAATCTACTGCGATCCAGATGACAAACAAATGGGAATAAAAGGTGTCCAGGGAAGAAGGGAAGCTAATGAGCATGTCCGTCCACCACTGATTGCAGATGGATAAACAGCAGGGGGCGCTACCAGAGAGGGAAAAGTAATGGACATAAAAAAATAGAACAATGTTTATTGCATGTATATTGCCAGTAATACTTCACTTAAATGCCCTGTTCATTACATAGTAATACTTATCGTGGGATAACCCTGATAAATATCGCTGACCTAATTTCAGGATAGATCATTAATATGATCGGTGGGGATCTGTCTCCCAGCAAAGCACTGATCAGCTATTGGATCAGCTGCAGCCTCTTCCTCGGCTTGCAACATCATGTCCATCATTAAAAAGGCCTTTGTTCAGCTCAGGCCCATTCAAGTGAATGGAAACTGAGCTACAGTACACCCGCACGGCCACTACAGTGTATGGCGCTGTCTGCTTCTGGTGCCTGCAGAGTGGAGGCGTTACCGGGTGCCAGATCCCCATCAATCTTATATTGGTGTGGCATTGTAACGTGAATTCAAAAGATCTGAGAATAAATAGGCTTACGCAGGCTTGGTGAATAAATGTGATTTAAAATATACAATAACACAAAAAAATCAGAACCTGATCCATCACTAGCCTAAATTCGGTGGCGACTCTGTCTGTCTACCACGTTATAAGACATGACCGACACCCCAGGGTGTACGAGAGATAGGGCAAATCAATACTTGCATCCTACCTAGGATGAAGCGCCTGGTTGAATCCCAATTAATTGTTAGTGCAGACCAGTTATTCCCATCAGCCCCTCCTCCAGTCTGCATCATGCATGTTGAGATCCCTCAGGAATGTGGTCTTATCAGCACAATGGGGATGGGTACTAGATTACACGGCGCAACATTACACATAATGGTGGTAATAAAAGGGGACAGAACCAATCAGTACATAAAAAAAAATACCCTTACAATACCGGTATCCTAAGGATAAGTCCTCAATATCTAGAACCCAAAGAGCCTCTTTAAATCATGGAAATCCCTTTTAACAGGGTTGGCCCATTTTGGAACACTAAGGCACCAATCACAGATCCACAATTCCATTCCGCATTTTGCAGAACAGAATTGCGGACCCATACATTTTTATGAGGCCGCACAACGCGCAGCCCCGATTCGGAATTGCGGACCCGCACTTCCGTGTCCGCAATTCCGATCCTGAAAAAAATAGAACATGTCCTATTCTTGTCCGCAATAGCGGACAAAAATAGGCATATTCTCTTAGTGCCGGCAATGTGCGGTCCGCAAAATGCAGAACGCACATTCTATGGATCCGCAAAACACACACTGATGTGTGAATGGACCCTAAGAGGTGGGACCCTCCCCTATCTCCAGACTGTGACGCCCAAAGTGAACAGAGAGCCGCCGCGCATGGGCGGACTCCCTCCATTGAATGGAGAGGTGGCCTCGCTTGCTTGGTGCTCTCTCCATTCACTGCTATAGGACTTCCGAAAAAATTCCGGGGCGCCCATGGAAATGAATGGAGAAGGTGTTGCGCATGCGCAGTGTGCTGCCCTTCACTTTGGGGCATTTTCTTAGCCATATGCCATCAATGTCCCAGATGGGCCAACCCCTTTAATACACTGAACTTGCAGCATAGCCTGTAGGCAATGACTTGACGCTATTTCACTTCTTCTGTAGCTGGAATTGGCAAACGCAAAGAGCGACATGAACCGGCATCTGCACGAGTACATGGAAATGTGCAGCATGAAGAGGGGTCTGGACGTACAGATGGAGACGTGTCGAAGACTTATCAAAGGATCGGCTGGCAGGTGGGTCGCTATGTGTAGGTGATCGGGGGAGGTGTATGTTTACCTGCTGCTTTATATATTTTGGGGCGTCTTCAGTGATTGCACCCACACATGGGATGGCTATTAATAACAGGTGAGGCGAATACTGCGGGCGTGGCCCTTACTAAACCAAATACTGCTACATATTAATAGCGCAGGATCAGGGACATCAGTATTGACAGAACAAATAATCACCAGCTCGAGAATTCTCCAACCTGAATGACATCACCAGCCTCACCTTACTGCACCTGGACACTGACTGTGGCATGTGAACGTCATAGGGGTGCTCCCAGTCAGCCAGAGCGGAGAGCCGGGGTGCCCCTTCACTTGTCCATGACGTGTGGCATGTCAGGAGCTCATGGGAACCGGAATTCGGCTGCATTCATACACTGCATGTAAAGTACAGAAGCCCTAAAGCGTCTCAGAGCTTTCTCATGTTATAGAGACATATCAAATGTTTTCGGTCAATGGGGCTCCGAGTGCTGAGACCTTCCCCCCCCCCACTGATTGGTAGAACGAGTAGAGAGGAAGGCAGGAGACTGAATTGGGGCGGCCCGTTAACTCATTTTAGCCCGTGTCCTGCAGCAAGGAGAGAGCACAATATACAAGCCCCTCGCTCTCCTCTTTCTAGTGATCTGTGGGGGTCTTGGCACTGACACCTCCACTGATTGAAACCTTTTGTCGTTATGGCTAGACCTCCAAGAGGAAAGCATACTTACCTGCTACTTTGGGCTGGGTCCCAGCTCCTTCGCTCCCTGGCCTTGGCTGACTCCTCCGGATTTCACTGCTGCAGCCACTCACTGGCCTTAACGGTGACCTGCTCCCCTTGTGTTATGTGACCAAGGGAAACGGGTCACTGCTGTGGTGAGCGATTGGCAGCAGCGGTGTCAAAGTGGATGTTGGCAGTGGGCGACCCAATATGCTTTCCTTAATAGGCCAAGAGGGGGCATTTGCCAAAAACTTCTAAAAAAGGTCTCCAACCCCTTTTAAGGATATATACGGCACCTATACTGGAAAACTGTGGATACAAAAAGAAGAAAAATCAGCAGCGGAAATTGCCCTGTATGGCAGATTATAAATGTGCAGCGTACATTCTAGCACTGCATGAAGAAAAGTTATATCAAGATCTCTGCTTGCAGTCAGTGAATGGAGCCATTCTTTCATACACCTTGAGTCTAAAAGCTAGTTATGACCTAGTCCTGTTCACACTCGGTATTATTCAATTCTGGTCATTGTAGCTCAGAGGTGTCGTCCCCCCCCCCCCCCTCTGTACCTTGATTAACTTTGAGTAGTAGTCAGGAGAAACGTTTTTTTATTTTTTTTAGTGAAAAATAACCATGGGGCGAGACGTATTAAACGTGGAAATCGTGGGCTAGCAGGCATTTCGGTGTGGAATTTGAGATAATTGTATTGTACCATTCATATTTGCACTGTTCAGGGGTTAAGATATGTCTGCAATATCGTCAGAACAGATGTATTGTAACCAGTGCTTGTGGCCCTGCGGCAGCTCTTGGGGGGCCACATGTAGCTCCTGAGCCTCTGGTTGGGAGCCACTGGTATATATCATCCGCCTGTAGAAAATCCACAGAACAGGTGAGGAATTGATGTTTTATGTAGCCCATAATGTATCTGCGAGGTGAAGCCTGGACTCCACATCGATACATTGTATCCAGGCTTCTTACTGTAGATACTTTGTATCAGAATGTTTGGCTTTGAGACGCATCAGGAAGGGCATTCAGACTCTGGATGCAAAGAAGTTTTGTTCCTGTTCAATGACAACAAGCAGGGATCTGGTGAACAAGTGATTACAATGCAAATTACATTCATTGCCCCCAAAAATATATATACCGTACCCAGATAGAAATGTCAGATTGCTGCAAATCTCGTCCTGCTGTTATGTCTCAGACAGATATGGAAATGATTATAGGTTGTGGTCTGGTTTAGACGCTGGGTTTTGCCAAAGAAAGGGACGTAAGTGCTTCCCCGCTGCCCTTTAAAAATTCTCTCAGAAGCTACTTTTGTGCAGTGTACCTCTTGATGATAGATCATTGACTGCTAGACGTGTCTCTACGACACCCTGGAAGACATTTTGGCTGACACACTTTCAGAGGGGGAGAATCATTGGACTGAGAGAAGCAGAAAAGACATTTCAACTAATTGTCCGCTATGTTGGCCGTTCTGAGCTAACAGTTAGGAGCAGTGGTTATGTGAGAACACACACGTGGAAAGCGGGCTCCGTATGACCCAGACAGACCAGCAGGAGAGAGGATCATTGATCCGCCAACAAACATGAGCAGCTCCCACAGTTTCATTGTCCATCATCCAGACACAGGTGGCCCCTTCATTACACCCCTGTCTCTGCCCAGACCATTTCTAGGTACTTAGCAGAAGGAAACATAGTATCACCGCGTCCATTATGTGTCCTGCCACTGTTGCCTTCATTTGCTGTGGTGTCGAGAACAAGAAACTTGGACTGCTAGGGACTGGGACCGCATCCTCTTTAGCGACTAGTCCAGGTTCTGTTTGGGATCGGACAATGGTCTCATTTGAGTATGGAGGCCTCGTGGCAAGCACTTCAGCCCTGCCTTTGCTGTGGAGCAAACACACTGCCCCAACTTGTGTGATGAACTGGGGAGCCATCGCAAACGTCGGTTGGTCACCCCTACTAGTAATACGAAGGACACTAGGGGCCGCCCCGTCATCTAGCCTCCGGCCTAGGGGGCCGCCCCGTCATCTAGCCTCCGGCCTAGGGGGCCGCCCCGTCATCTAGCCTCCGGCCTAGGGGGCCGCCCCGTCATCTAGCCTCCGGCCTAGGGGGCCGCCCCGTCATCTAGCCTCCGGCCTAGGGGGCCGCCCCGTCATCTAGCCTCCGGCCTAGGGGGCCGCCCCGTCATCTAGCCTCTGGCCTAGGGGGCCGCCCCGTCATCTAGCCTCCGGCCTAGGGGGCCGCCCCGTCATCTAGCCTCCGGCCTAGGGGGCCGCCCCGTCATCTAGCCTCCGGCCTAGGGGGCCGCCCCGTCATCTAGCCTCCGGCCTAGGGGGCCGCCCCGTCATCTAGCCTCCGGCCTAGGGGGCCGCCCCGTCATCTAGCCTCCGGCCTAGGGGGCCGCCCCGTCATCTAGCCTCCGGCCTAGGGGGCCGCCCCGTCATCTAGCCTCCGGCCTAGGGGGCGCCCGACAGGATCATAGAGCCGCCTTTCAGTTGTATAGTTTTCCCCAATAAACTTCTCTTTTTGCTGTAATATTGTAATCACTTACATACAGTATATCATCATTACAGTAATACATATTATATATAATTTTTTATTTATTTGGCTTCTTACAATTTGCTCCTCTTCGTTTTCCAGCAGGAACTCTCCGTCCACCAGTTCCGTGGCCAGCAGCGACTCAGGGAACTCCGACGAGATGCAGGATGAGTTTGAGAAGGACGCAGACGGAGACAGCGCCATCAGTTGATAAGTGACACTCGTGGACCTTTTTGTTTTGGACGCGACTGAGTGGATGAACCAGAGACTTTGACTGGAGGCTTTCCAAGACCCCCCTCCAGATACCCCTCCTGATTTGGTGCTGTAAATGTCTATTCTTCTACAGAAAACCCTGTAAATAGAGGGACTAAAAAAAAACGGAAAAAAAAACCACGCTGTTTGAAATGTGCCTTCCCCGCTTCTGAGCCACCTGGATTACTCCACGGATCCCACATTCTGGCTTGGGCGCACCCATTGCCCGCACACTGCAGCCTTTGAAGTCCCCAGTGATGCTGTGGTCTGCCGCTTCGCGTTGTGCGTGGAGATTGGGGTGCGCTTTAATTCAGGGCGCTTAGGGCAGCCGATTTAATGTGTGGGATCACTTTTCTCCAGGGCCCGCCGTCTGAAGTCGCGGCTCTGGGGTTTATTTATAGCACTTGTTAAAACTGAGCGACAAACCAAAATGTTCTTAGTTTCATTGTTGGCGAAGATGGCGGCGTGTCTTTATGGACGCCGGGGGTGACGCAGCAGCTAGAGAAGGCGGCACGGGGTATGGGACTATGCAATATGTTTGCCTTATTCAGAATGGATTTTAGAGCCGCTCGTCATTGTGCCGATCACCAACAAGTCATTAAAGGGAACCGGTCACCGGGATTTTGTGTATAGAGCTGAGGCCATGGGTTGCTAGATCGCCGCTAGCACATCCGCAATACCCAGTCCCCCATAGCTCTGTGTGCTTTTATTGTGTAAAAAACCTGATTTGATACATATGCAAATTAACCTGAGATGAGTCAGCTTGAAAATACTCTGGTCACACAAGGAAGATATGACTCTTATGTTAATTTGCATATGTATCAAATCTGTTTTTTTAACACCATAAAACCACACAGGGCTATGGGAACTGGATATTGCGGATGTGCGCTCAGTTCTATACCCAAAATCCCGGTGACAGGTTCCCTTTAAGATGTAGACTAAGGGTCCATTCACACGTCTGTTGTTTCTTTCCTGATCTGTTCCGTTTTTTGCTAAACAGATCTGGACTAGATCTGGACCCATTAATCTTCAATGGGTCCTGAAAAAAAATCGGACAGCACAATGTCAGATTTTTTTTCAGGACCCATTGAAAATGAATGGGTCCAGAACTGGTCCAGATCTGTTCAGCAAAAAACGGAACAGATCAGGAAAGAAACAACGGACGTGTGAATAGACCCTTAAAGGGACACTGATCCTCTGCCCAAAGCATAGGAGAATAAGGGTATGGTCATTGGGACCCTAACCCATCATAAAAATGGGGGCCCCATGTACGCCCACCTCACCCATTTTGGCTGCTCCACCATTCATTCTCTGACGAGATGCAGAGTACTACATTCCCATAGAGATGAATGGAGCAGTGGCACATATGCTTGACCGCCTATCCATTCATATGTGGAGGGACAGAACCCCCCCCACAATCTGCCTCTTCTCTATATCCAACTCAGAAATGTTGACCCTTAGGCCAGGTTTACAAACTGTGGCCGTATCTCCAGTCACCCGCGGTGGCGGGTGGCTGCCCAGTTTTGCACGGTGTGGAAACCCGGCCTTAGGACTCCAAAAAAAAAAAAAAAAGCCGCACTGGTGTTTTTATGCCATCCTCTCCAGTGAGGAGTAACCCCCACAACCTCTCCTCAGTGACGTAGACGGTGTCCAAAGGACGGCAAATTCACTAACATTTATGCCTATTTCCAGGCGTAAATGACCTCAGAAATCTACTCCAATCGGGGACTGGAGTAGATTTCACGCCAGGCGCATGGACTGCCAGAGGAGGCGCCTCATTTAAAAAGGGGAGCACACCTCCTTATAAATTAGGTACGTCCTCCGGCATCAAAGATGACACCCCCCCCCCCCAATGTGTCTAGTGCACCGATGAGTAACCTGTGACTCTTCAGCATGTCAGGTCTGCCTTTGCTGGGACTTGTAGTTTTCCATCAGCTGGTAAGGGAAAGGTTTAGGTCTAAAGGCTGCAGAGGTCGCAGTGCCGTGGTTTGGCGCTCCATCTACATTGGGCACAGCTGCCATCTGGGTCCGCCTCCCATCCAGCGGGTGTTCATGTATTGTAAATCTTTAAAGCCTTTTCTGTATATAGAGGAGTCCGGCCGAGCGGTCGGAGTATTTGTTAATTTATTCGTACCTTGGTGGCCTTCTGACTTCTTGTATCATACGATTTCTAGTGACTTTTTTTTTTGCGTTGCCTTAGTTTGCAGGTTGCATTTGCCCTCCCCTTGCTCTGCATTGCATAGTATTGCAGGAAACCTGGGAGGCTGGCGCGACGTCGCATGATTGTGTTCTGCTCGTCCACGGTCACTGGAGGGGCAATTCTGCAAGTTTAATAAAGCATTGATATTACCTCTGGGGGGGCACTGGAAGTCCGGTGGGCTACAATGTAGACCCCATTATGTAGTGCCGGCTCACGTTGCATAATTCTGACATGCAGAGTTGCTCCGGTCCAAATCTTTTTGCTTGCATTGCGGTACTTCACGCAGCTCTAGGGGTGTCTAGAGTAAGAGGTCTCCAGTCGCAGCTAGAGCTGCAGTTCTTGTTGGCTTCCTGCTAGCAATTGAGCAAACCCGCCAATTTCAAAACGCCTAATGTGTATAACGGGCCTCCAAACTCTCTACCGATAGGTGTGATGAGGGTTTTTCTCTACTTCAGCGGTGTCTGGCAGCAGGTAACTTTGTTTTTTGCTTTTTCAGAACACATGCACACTCGGCCAAGCATGCACATATAAGGAGTAGGGGGCAACACAGCTATCAGGTATATTATGCAGGAGCTCGCCTCTCGCTGCTGATCCAATGTCTGCAGAGACTGCGCCATCTTGTGGTGAGTTGTGGGTAATGCAGTGGAAATTAGGTAGATATATCCTATAAACCAACGTGCAGATATGGAGCTGAGCCGGTGTAAGCGTCTATTCCCCTGCAGTGACCATGGAGGCAGTTTACAACCAAAATCTCTCCTGTGCTATTCCCCTGCACCCACAGCCCCCTCTAGTGGCGAAGGGTGTAATTGCTGCTCTGAATTCCACAGCTTGCAGGTGAGACTCCCTCCCATGTACAGGTCCTTCTAAAAAAATTAGCATATTGTGATAAAGTTCATTATTTTCTGTAATGTACTGATAAACATTAGACTTTCATATATTTTAGATTCATTACACACCAACTGAAGTAGTTCAAGCCTTTTATTGTTTTAATATTGATGATTTTGGCATACAGCTCATGAAAACCCAAAATTCCTATCTAAAAAAATTAGCATATTTCATCCGACCAATAAAAGAAAAGTGTTTTTAATACAAAAAAAGTCAACCTTCAAATAATTATGTTCAGTTCTGCACTCAATACTTGGTCGGGAATCCTTTTGCAGAAATGACTGCTTCAATGCGGCGTGGCATGGAGGCAATCAGCCTGTGGCACTGCTGAGGTGTTATGGAGGCCCAGGATGCTTCAATGCGGCGTGGCATGGAGGCAATCAGCCTGTGGCACTGCTGAGGTGTTATGGAGGCCCAGGATGCTTCAGTGCGGCGTGGCATGGAGGCATCAGCCTGTGGCACTGCTGAGGTGTTATGGAGGCCCAGGAGGCTTCAATGCGGCGTGGCATGGAGGCAATCAGCCTGTGGCACTGCTGAGGTGTTATGGAGGCCCAGGATGCTTCAATAGCGGCCTTAAGCTCATCCAGAGTGTTGGGTCTTGCGTCTCTCAACTTTCTCTTCCCAATATCCCACAGATTCTCTATGGGGTTCAGGTCAGGAGAGTTGGCAGGCCAATTGAGCACAGTAATACCATGGTCAGTAAACCATCTACCAGTGGTGTTGGCGCTGTGAGCAGGTGCCAGGTCGTGCTGAAAAATGAAATCTTCATCTCCATAAAGCTTTTCAGCAGATGGAAGCATGAAGTGCTCCAAAATCTCCTGATAGCTAGCTGCATTGACCCTGCCCTTGATAAAACACAGTGGACCAACACCAGCAGCTGACATGGCACCCGAGACCATCACTGACTGTGGGTACTTGACACTGGACTTCAGGCATTTTGGCATTTCCCTCTCCCCAGTCTTCCTCCAGACTCTGGCACCTTGATTTCCGAATGACATGCAACAGTCCAGTGCTGCTTCTCTGTAGCCCAGGTCAGGCGCTTCTGCCGCTGTTTCTGGGGAATGCGGCACCTGTGGCCCATTTCCTGCACACGCCTGTACACGGGGGCTCTGGATGTTTCTACTCCAGACTCAGTCCACTGCTTCCGCAGGTCCCCCAAGGTCTGGAATCGGTCCTTCTCCACAATCTTCCTCAGGGTCCGGTCACCTCTTCTCGTTGTGCAGCGTTTTCTGCCACACTTTTTCCTTCCCACAGACTTCCCACTGAGGTGCCTTGATACAGCACTCTGGGAACAGCCTATTCGGTCAGAAATTTCTTTCTGTGTCTTACCCTCTTGCTTGAGGGTGTCAATGATGGCCTTCTGGACGGCAGTCAGGTCGGCAGTCTTACCCATGATTGCGGTTTGGAGTAATGAACCAGGCTGGGAGTTTTTAAAAGCCTCAGGAATCTTTTGCAGGTGTTTAGAGTTAATTAGTTGATTCAGATGATTAGGTTAATAGCTCGTTTAGAGAACCTTTTCATGATATGCTAATTTTTTTAGATAGGAATTTTGGGTTTTCATGAGCTGTATGCCAAAATCATCAATATTAAAACAATAAAAGGCTTGAACTACTTCAGTTGTGTGTAATGAATCTAAAATATATGAAAGTCTAATGTTTATCAGTACATTACAGAAAATAATGAACTTTATCACAATATGCAAATTTTTTGAGAAGGACTTGTATATAAGCACCGACGACCTCTTTTCTACTTCCTCTTGTAGGTTACCAATCGTACCAAATACCTGCTGGGTTGCAAGTCATTATGAGAAAATGCTGCAGATCTTTCCTGTAAATACTTTTGTATTTTATACTCTGATAGATGTGTCATATTGACATATATTTTATAGCCTATTGTAAGGACTGTTTTATTATACTTTATTTTTTTATTATTATTGGGGGTTGGATGGGTTTTTCTTTCACTTGACTATTTTAACCGATGGAGACACTTGATATGTGTGATAGCATCCTAAAGTTTCTGCTTCAACCCCTTTTTTTTTTTTTTTATCTTAAAGTGGAAGGATCCCAGTTTGAGTATTTATTGCAATATACTATTTGCAAATAAATGATTTCTTTTGTGCTACGGCCACAAAGAATGGAATTTCCGCTACGGATTTTGCAGCGAATCTGCTGTGGAATTACAGCAAATTTGCAAAAGGTGGGATCCATAGTATAAACTGACATGTCGCTCATTTAAAATCTACTACAGGTCAGTTTACGCTATGGATTATTTTTGCAGTAAATCTGCAGCATGTAGACATTCCATTAAAAGGAGGTTATCCCACGAATTTTAATATAGTTTCTTACTTGTTTGGAAGACTTTCTTCCCTTTCCGTGGGAGGGCAGCAGCTCATCAAGCATGTGCATCTCCCAGGATGCATTGCATGTAGCTCTTGTTCACCCCTTTTTTACCTTGCATAAAACCCCAGACAGACCCTCGCATATAACCCCAGACATGAATACGGTATGTAACGCCCCCAGCATTTCCTTCTCCCCTGTCTACAGAGAAATATAGCCATCTATTTCTATGAATTCAGAAGTAGGGAGGAACGAAAGGTGTCTGTGCTACCTCATTATGAGGAGGAAGGGAGCAGGGAAGCTACTGAGCATGTCCGTCCACCACTGAATGCAGGAGAAAGTGGACCAGAAGGAGAAACAGCAGGGGGCGCTACCAGAGAGGAAAACGGAATGTTTAGAATTTTTTTTATTGCATGTCTGTTGCAATAATTATTGATTTTGAAAAGCCCTATTCATTGCATAGTAATACTTTTCATGGGATAACCCCTTTACAGACTAAAAGTGCAGTAACAGTGTTGCCTCCGGTGACTGCACATCTGCGATTTTTGCACCAGAAGTGTTTCATTCGATGTAATATTTGTTTTAAAATAGAATTTTGCTGGCAAAATGTATTTTATATTTAAAGGAACCTGTCACCAGTAAGACGCCTGCCGAGGCCAGACAAACTGGCAGAACTCCACCCAGGGTATAGTGTACCAGAAGGCGAAGCTGGCACATGGCAAGTCCCCTTCTCCTCCAGTACGGAGCTTTCATCGCCGTTTATGCCACTTCAGACCTTTGCCAGTGATAGGTGCCCTTTAAAAAGACTCAAACTTTTTGTCAATGGGAACCTGGCTCATTGAAAATTCAATCCAGTCTGTAGGCAGCAGATACAGGTTACAGAGCAGATTGATATTCCTAACCAGTAACTGTCACAGGGATGGCCCTGACGGGACTGCCCACTGGACTCCTAAGACCAGAATGCACAGAGGTTTCAATCCTTAACATACAGGTTGTCCAGAATCCTTCCCCATATCTCTGCTCAGCTCCTCCTGCTCTAGGACATGGTGCCTGCAGACTGGATTGAATTTTCAATGTGACGGGTTCCCTTAAAGAGGAGCTGTCCCCTCTTGTGACATGCTTGTTTTAGTAACTACTTGCATGCTCCATGTAATGGCATTTCTGGAAAAATCTACTCTTATTCCTACTAGAAATTATGAATGCATTGTTAACCGTTTGCAATGAAGGTCCAGATGGGGTGTTACATACTGGGGCTGTGTGGCTGCACTGATTGGCATCACCGTGCAACTGGTAACACCCATCTGGACTAGCAATTCGTTCATAACTTCTAGCAGGAATAATAGACTAGTCCCACATGAAGTTACAAGAATAGATGATCCAGAATTATTACATGGGGGGCAAGCATTTAGTAAAAGAGACACGACCGCTCCTCTTTAAGCTTGCGTCCCCCTCCAAAATCATTACTTGCCCCCCTTTTTGAAGGGATCCCTAGTATTTCTAGAAGTCAGTGTCCATAAAGCTCCCCCTATAGCGGAGGCTCCTGTAAAGCGGCGGGTGGAGTGTGTATATAGGGTATGGGTGGTGGAGGTTTTTAGTGCATGTTAAGAGCAGATTTATTGGCTTTAGCTGAAGGCGGGTAGAAGAGGCCGTGATCCGTAATTGTAGTCCAGGAGATTCTCCCTAATCTATTTATAAAGGAAATATTGTAGATTCTATTTTTATGAACAAACATTTAAAAAATAAAAATAAAAAAAAATATTAAAATTGTGGAATCCAATTCTTCTCTCTATTCAGTATTCCTCCCGCCAGTATCTGATGCATGACTAGGGCAGATTTATAGCTCAGAACGGCGAGAATTTAATGAAATCGACATGTCCGCTCCAGTAACTTTTACTAGCGATTTTAGAACAAATACCCTTCACGTGTAGAATCTGCTATGTCGGGGGTCGGCTACCTCCAGCACTTTAGCCGTGGTGGAACTGCAACTCTCAGCATTCTTCATTCACTGCTATGGGACTTCTCAGAACAGCCAAGCGTGTGTGCATGATGGGAGTTGTAGTTTCACCACAGCTGGAGTGCCAGAGGTTGATGGTCCCTGTGGCTATATATTTGTCCCTGAGAATGATTGAACACGATTAAGAAAATTTATTTCCAGGGAAAATATATATTTTTTTGTACACCAGCGCCACCTAGTGTAAAATGGTGGTGAAAACAGCAAAAAAAAAAATGTGAAAAAACTGTATTGGCCATGACCACTTTTCACTGCTTTTACATCCAAATATTTGTAGACTGACACTGGAGAATGTAAGACCTGTTATCGATGATTTTATCATTTGTCGGATACGTGTGGCTGTCTCATTTTGTGTTTGCACCGACTACAAGGTGGCGGTGATGATTAAGCTAAAATTTACAGTAGCAATAGGCGGCTAAGGTCCTCCTGTCCTCGGGGTATTTTTTGAACCAGCCAATTACTGTGTTTTTCAATATGTCTGGTATTTGTAGGTGGGTGTAAAGCAACGGAAATAAGCAATTGGGGGAGATGTTACTGCACATTCCACTTGTGGCAGAACTGTTTAGCTGGAGGACACCGCCCCAAAAGCCAAATGGACTGTGTATTATGTATGACCATGTTTAGTCCTGATTTTACTTTGTGGGGTTGGGATTTTTGTACAGTTCTTGTATTATTATTATTTTCCCTTTGTATCGGGTTCTTGCCATTTATTATGTATCCCTGTGGTCTCTTCTGAGGCCTCTCTGTATTCCTTCTAACTACAAAACCATCGTCATGTAATGTATGTTCTTCCGGAGGGGCTGCGTGCTATTGCTGAGCGATACCCCCGGTTCCCTCCAGGGCAGGGACCTGATTTGATTAGGAGGTTTTCTTTTATTTCTTGTTAACAGAAACAAAACGAGAAAAAAAAAACTTTGAATAAATGCCAAAAATTCTTCAACTCTTGTGTTTTTTTTTTTTATTGCAGTGAATGTGTGTAAATCTGGAGCGTCCATGTTGTGTGCGTTACTTCCACCCTGAAAACATGTTAAGGTTATATGTATATGGAGTGTTTGACATAATCTGCCGCACTTAACTTACAATTTTTGTGCCCAGTATTAAAAAAACTCAACCTTGACAAACTTGTGCTACCTCTCCCATGGAGAAATTATTGTACTTACCTCAAGGACTTGTCCCACGAAAAATGTTCTACATTATTCTATTAATGTAATTAAAAATGTAGTATAACCTCTGAGTTGTGCTGAAATCTATCTGCATAGCGCCACCTGCTGTTTGCTCTTTTTCTAATTTTGCTGTCCGGCTCGCTGCAATAGAAGCACCTGCTCAACTACCACCAGTTGCAGTAGAAAGGAGACGTCCCCTAAGCTGCCAACGTGAAATAAATCTAGCAGAACTGGAGCAATGAATGGGGAGATCTCTGGATCCATGTGAGGTGCAGGGCTGGTTTTAAGTTTCTTAGAAAGTGACTGTCATGTACTAAAATTTTTTTTACATTAATCATTCAATAACCCCTTTTAAATAAAAGAAAAACCTTTATTTCTTCTTTAATATTCAGACCCCCTAATATTCCTTTTAGAGCCTGCTCTTGGTTTAGTTGGTGGACTTGTCCCTCCCAGTATTACATGCTGGATCTGTGTGTCCAGGATGTTGCTGTTTGCCCCTGTAAACCTACCTTGTGTGTGCTGTCCTCCCTCCCTATCGACAGCCTATGTGATCTGCCATCGTTTGGATGCTATCCTCCCTCTCCACACACATCTGCCCTGTACAACCTCCTCCCCCTCCTTGCTGCTATCTCTAAGGGTGCTTTCACACTAGTCGTTTTCTTTTCCGGCATAGAGTTCCGTCACAGGGGCTCTATACCGGAAAAGAACTGATCAGGCATATCCCCATGCATTCTAAATGGAGAGTAATCCGTTCAGTTTGCATCAGGATGTCTTCAGTTCAGTCATTTTGACTGATCAGGCAAAAGAGAAAACCGCAGCATGCTACGGTTTTCTCTCCGGCGAAAAAAACGGAAGACTTGCCTGAACGCCGGATCCGGCATGCGCAGATCGGTAAAAATGTACAAGACGGATCCGTCGGTCCGCATGACAAGCGGAGAGACGGATCCGTCCTTGCAATGCATTTGTGAGACGGATCCGGATCCGTCTCACAAATGCTTTCAGTCAGCAGCAGATCGGCGGGCAGTTCAGACGACGGAACTGCCTGCCGGATCACACTGCCGCAAGTGTGAAAGTAGCCTAAGGCCTCATGCACACGACCGTTATGTTTTTTTTGCGGTCCGCAAAAACGGGTTCCGTAGTTCTGTGATCCGTGTCCGTTTTTCCTTCCATGGGTCTTCCTTGATTTTTGGAGGATCCACGGACATGAAGGAAAAAGTCGTTTTGGTGTCCGCCTGGCCGTGCGGAGCCAAACGGATCCGTCCTGACTTACAATGCAAGTCAATGAGTACGGATCCGTTTGACGTTGACACAATATGGTGCAATTGCAAACTGATCCGTCCCCATTGACTTTCAATGTAAAGTCAGGAGTCCCTATTATACCATCGGATCGGCGTTTTCTCCAATCCGATGGTATATTTCAACTTAGAGTCCCCATCACCATGGGAACGCCTCTGTTAGAATATACCATCGGATTTGAGTTACATCGTGAAAACTCATATCCGACAGTATATTCTAACACAGAGGCGTTCCCATGGTGATGGGGACGCTTCAAGTTAGAATATACTACGAACTGTGTACATGACTGCTGCCTGGCAGCCCCTGATCTCTTACAGGGGGCTGTGATCCCCCGCCCTCTATTGTATTAATATCATTGGTGGCCAGTGTGCGGCCTCCCCTCTCCTCCCCCCCCCCCCGTTCATTGGTGGCAGCGGAGAGTTCCGATCGGAGTCCGGGGCTCCGATCGGTAACCATGGCAACCAGGACGCTACTGCAGTCCTGGTTGCCATGGTTACTTAGCAATATTAGAAGCATCATACTTACCTGCTGCGCTGTCTGTGACCGGCCGGGAGCTCCTCCTACTGGTAAGTGACAGGTCTGTGCGGCGCATTGCTTAATGATCTGTCACTTACCAGTAGGAGGAGCTCCCGGCCGGATCTGAGTTTTCACGAAGTGAAAACTCAGCTCTGAAAAAGCTTTTATGCAGACGGATCTTCGGATCCGTCTGTATGAAAGTAGCCTATGGCATCTGTGTCCGTGATCCGAACTTGTGTGCATCTGTGTTTTTTCACGGACCCATTGAACCGTTGTCCGTCAAAAAAATAGGACAGGTCCTATTTTTTTTATGGACAGGATACACGGATCATGGAGGCGTATGACAAACGGTGCATTTTCCGAGTTTTCAACTGACCCATTGAAAGTAAATGGGTCCGCAGAAAATCACGGAAAATGGAACAACGGCCACGGGTGCACACAATGGTCGTGTGCATGAGGCCTAACACTGAGGCTGGGTTCAGACCTGAGCGTTTTACAGCGCGTTCCTACGCGCTGTAAAACGCTCAACAGGCAAGAACCAATGATTCCCTATGGGAATGGTTCTCATCTGAGCGTTTTACAGCGCGTACGATCGCGCTGTAAAACGCCCGACGCCCCAAGAAGTACAGGAGCTTCTTTGGGGCGTCTTGTTGCGCGTTCCCGTACATAGACTTCAGCGGGAACGCGCGACAATGGGCGTTCGCTTGTCTCTGTATGCGCGATTGCAAACGCCCGTACAATCGCGCATACAGAGCGCTCCATTCAGTACGCTCAGGTCTGAACCCAGGGTGAGAGAAGGGAGGGGGAGAGCACAGAGAGATGTCAGAAACAAGAGCAGAGCTCTGATGGATTTATTCAATGGCACCAGAAACTAGGGGAGGATGTAGATACACTGCAGGAGTTAAATAGTAGGCTATTTTTAATGAAGACTATTACAAAAAAATAAAATAAAATGCCCATAAGGTGTCCATAGTCTTTAAGCTGTTTGCTGTCAGGGGTTTTTGGACATTGTCCATCTCTTGTAGACAAAAGAAGTTTTTTGCACTTTTGTATAAATAAAACCATAAACAAAAAAAATAAATAATGTATTCTCCCCCCCACCAATATGTAACATATATATATATACACAATGTAAGGTGTTGCCCTCTCAAGCAGGGCGGCGGTGACATATTTGTTTGCAGACAACAGGATTCAAGTCCAAATTGTTGCTTTATTTTTATGACATTCTGGCAATTTACAGGCAAACCCAGTTATAATTCACTGGGTATGGTGAAGTTCCATCACCACAAAACAAAAACGAAACAAAATAAATTCCTGCCCTTCTAGGCTCTAACTAATACATATTAGTTTCTAGCTCACCTATTGAGCCCAAGTCACACACAGACGCCAGCATCTCTAGCCAGCCAGGCAGCCGGCTTCCTAGACTTCTTCCAGGCATAACGCTCTGACTGACAGCCTGTGATGTGCTTTTATTTCCCCCTAATGATCCCAGCTGGCTACAGCTGAGGATCCCTCAGGTTAGGAGAAAAACGTGCCCTGGAATAGGGGTGGACTGGGGAGGTCCCACTACCAAACCTACCTTCCCAGTCCAAATAAAATCCAGCCCTTGAACAGTTAGCAAAACTGTCTCCGCAAGCTATACCTTTCTGAAACCACTTTAGCTTTTCTGGATTTTACTTATCTCACCCAGTGAGATATACACCCCTTCCACAACCTTTCCATACATTTTATCACAATATTATAATTTAAGTTTTTTTTCAAAATGCCACTCGCACTTTCCTGCTTCCGTTACTGATAATACAACCATCTGCATCTGTTATGAACGGAGCCGGCTGTATTATCTGTAACATTGCCAAGACGGATCCGTCATGAACTCCATTGAAAGTCAGTGGAGGACGGATCCGTTTTCTATTGTGGCAGAGAAAACGGATCCATCCTCATTGACTTGCATTGGAGGTCATGCCGGATCAGTCTAGCTCCGCATCCCAGGATGGAAAGTAAACTACAACATGTTGTGGTTTTCTCTCTGGTATGGGAACGCAACTAAAAGGAACGGAATGCATTTTGGAGCGCTCCGTTCTGTTCGGTTCAGTTTTGTCCCCATTGATAATGAATGGGGACAAAATTGAAGCATTTTTTTTCCAGTATTGAGCCCCTATGACTGATCTCAATATCGGAAAACTAAAACGCAAGTGTGAAAGTAACCCATCATCGTGTGAAGGCTCATGTATTGCAAGTGTATACACAAAAAGGTGTATCACAAGAGTATATCGACAAGAGTGTGTTCAAAAATTCTGACAAGGAGCAAGGCGATTACATTTTCTGAGAGCACACAGCCTACTGTGCATACAAAATTCATTCATTAACCCCTTAGTGACCACCCATACGCCTTTTTACGGCGGTCACTAAGGGGCCTTAGGCTGGGCCGCCACACTGCTCCCCAGTGCCGATCTGGGCTATTTAACCCTTTACATGCTGGGCGCAATGGCGCCTGCTGCATGTAAAGTGGTGACAGAGGGAGCGGACTCCCTCTGTCTCCCATCAGCACCCCGAAAATGCGATCGCGGGGTGCTGATGTGTTGGGAAGCTTACCTCGCTTCCGATCAGGGCCCCGAGCCTGTCTTCAGTTATCTCCAGCAGGCTGTGCCTCTCTGGCGCAGCCTGCTGGTCAATCTTTGAATAGCATTGCTATTGAAATGTAATGCATTATAGAGATAATGCATTACATTTTAAAAGCAATCAAAATACTGTATATTATAGTCCCCTTGTGGGACTTTTAAGTAGTAAAAAAAATAGAAAAAAAATACACATTTATTAAATAAAAAAAATTCCATAAAATAAAAAAATATGCTTTTTTTTCCCATTTTCAATGAAAAAAATTGCAAAAAGAAAATATCCCCTATATGTTTGGTATTGCCACGTCCATAACGACCCGGACTATATAAATATTACATAAATTATCCCCTATGGTGAACGCCGTAAAAAAAAAAAAAAAAAGACAGAATTTCTAATTTATTCTTAGTTTCCACCGAAAAAAACGTAATAACAAGCGTTAAAAAAAGCGGCATTTACTCCAAAATGATACCAATGAAAAATAAAAGTTGTATTTACCGTAGTATCGCTGTAATCGTACTGACCCAGAGAATAAAGATATTATGTTATTTGTACCGAAAAATGAAGGCTGTAAAATTTATAATGTAAAAACGCAGTGGCAGTATTGCTATTTTTCCCCATCTCCCTCCCAGAAAGAGTTAATAAAAGTTAATCAGAAAGTTATGTGTACCCCAAAATGGTGCCATTAAAAACTACAACTTGTCCCGTAAAAAACAAGCCCTCATAGAGCTATATAGACGAAAAAATAAAAAAGTTATAGCTCTTGGAACGAGGCCATGACAAAAAGGAAGAAAAATGCTTGGTCATAAAGGCCCAAACAGGCTTGGTCACTAAGGGGTTACTACAACCATTTTCATGCAACTTTACAGCAAACTGTGATTACAAGCAAAAATTGCAGGAAAATTTGAATTTGTAAGTAAAAAGCATTCTCTACTCATACAATTAAATATACTACCGCAAATTGTGGTCCCCAACGCACGGGCACCCTCCGTTTGGCCAGTGCTGACGAATGCAGACCCATTCAACTTGAATAAGTCTGCGAAGCATCCGCAATGGCAAAAAAATAGAGCATGTTTTTCCGCTCCGCACCGTATCTTCTGGATTCTGGACACATTCAAGTGAAAGGGTCCACATCCGTGAAATGGTGCGCACACGGCCAGTGCCCGTATATTGCGTTCTCGCTGTTTGTGTGCATGAGCCCTAAGGGAGAAGCGTGGACCTCCTGAACGTGAATTAAAGGGGTTGTGTAAACAGTATGTAGTGATGAGCTATCTTCAGGATAGGTCATAAATATCTGATCAGCTGTTTGAAGAGGAGACAGAGCTCCATGTGAGCACTACTTGCTCTTCATTACACTGCCTATCGTCTTGGAAGTCTTTGCGGCGCAGTGTTATTCTTTTTTTTTTTTTTACTTTTTTTTTTTTACTTTCTGGAAAAAGATGTACCGGTACTCCCCTCCTCTCCCCTGCCCCCATATATGTAACAAACAGAAAGCAATCTTGTTTTAAAGCTTAGATTATCCCCTTTAATACCAGACTCGGCTCGTAGCTCTAGCTGCTATACAGCCTGAGATAAAGCCATTAGTAGCGAGGACATCTCTCACACATCTTTAGCTACTGAAGTGCTACCATGCATAGATTATGAGATATGTCCCTGGCAGGGAAAGGGTTAGTTATAATTTTTACATATAGAAACATGCTTCAGATTTGTTGAAAAATTTCTGAAATTAAAAATCTTTTTTTTCCAGTTTTTATAATTGTGTTTTTATTGAAATACAATGGCACATATTATTTTTATCATGTACATAATATATGCAGAGATATAAACAAAACAATGTATACTGATCACATATCCAAGGTAACAGATCCATACATCTGGAATTTAAGGCAATCTATGCAGTTGAAACCAGAAGTTTACATACACTATGTAAAAAGACACATATGCATGTTTTTCTTAATATCTGACATGAAATCATTATAAACCTTTCCTGTTTTTGGTCAATTAGGATTACCATTATTATTTGCCAAATGCAAGAATAATGAGAGAGAGAATGTTTTAAGGCATTTTTATTACTTTCTGCAATGTCAAAAGTTTACATACACTACGATTACTATGCCTTTAAACAATTCTGGACTGCCCATATGATGATGTCATTTGTTTGGAAGCTTCTGTTAGGTTTGTTGGCAACATCTGAGTTAATTAGAGACACGCCGGTGGATGTATTTAAAGGCACACCTGAAACACACTGCTTCTTTGTGTAGCATCATGGGAAAGTCTAAAGAAATCAGCCAAGATATTAGGAAGAGAATTGTGGACTTGCACAAGTCTGGCTCAACCTTGGGTGCAATTTCAAGATACCTGAAGGGGCCTCGTTCATCTGTACAAACAATTATACGCAAATACAAGGGGCGTAACTAAGCAGCTACCTGGTATTCACTAGAGCCCCTGAAGGTGGGGATAGGCTTGGGCCGTAGGGTAGCTGCCAGGTGCCACTCCAGAGTAGTCCCCAAGTCAGTGGCAGCTGACCAGGGAGTCAGAGTGCTCGGTGCAAGCACCAAGGGGACTTACGAGGCCTGGAGGTACGGGTCAGGACAGGCGGCATTCAAGCGAAGTCAGCAAACAAGATCTGAGGTCAGGGGCAGGCGGCAAACAGGCAAAGTCCATAAACGAAGTCCGAGGTCAGAGGCAGGCGGGAGAAAGCAAAGTCCAGGAGTACAATAGCAGGATTCGGTACACAGGAAGGCAGACACGATAAACGCCTTTGCACAGGAACTAGACAGGCTAGACACTGAGGTTGCTCGGGCAACTTCCTGTAGTAGGAAGTGCCTTTAAATACCTGCTGCAATCCGCGGACTCTTTCATGCGCACAGAAGCCTCTTTCAGAGCTCCCCTAGTCTCCTCCCATATTTTCTTGAGGTGGCGTCTGCAGCAGGGATACCGGAAGAAGGAGACCCCGGGAGTGGGATATTAGGTTGTTGGCCATAAGCAACAAAAAATTGAGATTTCTTGGAAGACTCGCTGACATGATTGCTGTATGAGAACTCAGCCCAAGGCAACAGTTCGACCCAGTTGTCGTGATGACTGTTAGTGAAGTGGCGCAAGGAGTTTGTCAGAATTTGGTTAACACGCTCCACCTGACCGCTGGACTGAGGATGATACGCTGACGAGAAGTCCAGAGATACATTTAATAGCTCGCAGAGAGCTCTCCAGAATTTTGACGTGAACTGTACGCCTCTATCGGGCACAATACGGAGTGGAAAGCCATGGAGACGGAAAATGTGTTCGATAAATTTCTTGGCCAGTTGGGGAGCAGAAGGAAGACCAGGTAGAGGGACGAAATGTGCCATTTTGGAGAAGCGGTCAACCACTACCCAAATTAGAGAACAACCGAAGGACGTGGGTAGATCTGTGATAAAGTCCATGGCTATTTGTTGCCAGGGAACCTCAGGTACTGGAAGGGGAAGCAGAAGGCCAGCTGGACGCTGTTTGGAAGTTTTATTTTGTGCGTAGGATGGACAAGCAGCTACAAATTCTAGGATGTCTTGTCGCATGGATGGCCACCAGTACCGCTGTGCAATGAACCTGAAGGTCTTTCTCTGACCAGCATGACCCGCCACTTTAGATGAATGACCCCATAGTAAGATTCGCTTTCTGAGAGATTCTGCAACAAAGGTTTTTCCAGGAGGAATTTTGGATAGCTTGACTGGACAGGCCGAGATTTTAGCGGGATCAATGATGAATTGGGGCTCCTCCTCCTGGTCAGTAGAATCAAGGGATCTTGAAAGAGCATCTGCTTTGATATTCTTATCTGCATCACGAAAGTAAAGAACAAAATCAAAATGAGCAAAGAAGAGGGACCATCTAGCTTTGCGTGGATTAAGTCTCTGTGCAGACTAGGTAGGTGAGATTCTTGTGGTCAGTATAGATCACTACCGGATGACTGGCTCCCTTCAGAAGGTATCGCCATTCCTCCAATTGTCAAGGAACCATGAACCAGACGTACAACAAGAGATAAGTGGAAATAAGAAGGCTTTATTGAAAATAAAGCTGTAAGGCAAAAGTCCAAGCGGATGGCTAAATCGAAGCAGGGTCTTGCGAAGCCAGAAGTCGGGAACCAGAAGGGTAGTCAGACGAAGCCAGGATCAGGAACCAGCAGGGTAGTCAGACGAGGCCTGGATCAGGAACCAGCAGGGTAGTCAGACGAAGCCAGGATCAGGAACCAGAAGCAGCAGCAGTCTTAGAAGCATGTGAACACAGGAGGACCAAGCAGGGAACTGAAGCCACAGACCTCCTATATATATGAGCTAGGCATCCAGCTCCTCCCAGTGGGAAGGAGAAGCCGCAGGGTGGGAGGCTACAAGAAACCCAGAAACCAAGATGGCCGCCAGCACATGTCAAACGAAGGAGGACAGCAAGAAGGTAGAACCATGACAGTACCTCCCCCTCAAGGGCCCCTCCTCCGCGGAGTAAAGAACGGTTTCTGAGGGAAGCGTGCGTGGAAGGCTCGGAGCAAGCAGGAGCATGGACATCTGCGGAGGGAACCCAGGAACGCTCCTCTGGACCATAACCACGCCAATGGACCAAAAACTGCACCCGACCGCGGACCAGGCGTGAGTCCAGGATATTGCTCACCTCATACTCCTCACGATTGCCCACTTGGACCGGGCGAGGCCGAGGAACCGAGGAAGTGAAACGATTACACACCAGTGGCTTCAACAGGGAGACATGAAACACGTTGGAGATCCGCATGCCAGGAGGAAGCGCGAGGGCATAGGCTACCGGGTTTACCCTGCGAAGCACTCGGAAGGGACCAACAAAGCGAGGCGCCAGCTTGGGAGTGGGCACTCGAAGGTTGAGGTTGCGGGTGGACAACCATACGCGGTCTCCGACCTGGTAGGAAGGAGCGGGCGCTCGTCTGCGATCAGCCTGGAGTCTCTGGCGCTGCGCAGAGACCTCAAGGGACCTCTGGATCTGTACCCAAGAAGCACGTAGGACGGAAAGGTGATCCTCCACAGCCGGAATATCCTGGGGAGAGAATACCTCCGGTAACACGGCAGGTTGAAACCCATAATTGGCCATGAAGGGAGACGTCCCAGAGGAAGAGTTCACCGCCGTGTTCCTGGCAAACTCAGCCCAAGGCAGGAGGTCAACCCAATTGTCTTGGTGATCGGAGACATAGCAACGAAGGAATTGCTCCAAGGCCTGATTGGATCGTTCTGCGGCCCCATTGGACTGAGGGTGGTAGGCCGAGGAGAAGGAGAGATGAATCCCCAACTGGGAGCAAAAGGCGCGCCAGAACCTGGACACAAACTGACTCCCCCGATCCGACACAATCTCCTTGGGCAAACCGTGCAACCGGAAGACCTCCCTGGCAAAAATCGAGGCCAACTCTTGTGCAGAGGGTAACTTCTTGAGAGGAACACAGTGGCACATTTTGGAAAACCGATCCACAATCATGAGAATGACCGTATGGCCTCGGGATGCAGGGAGGTCCACAATGAAATCCATCCCCAGGTGTGACCAATGGACGCTCCCCGGTGGCTATGGGTTGCAAAAGGCCCAACGGAAGGTGCCGAGGGGACTTACTCTGGGCACAAACGGAGCATGCCGCTACATATGCGGCGATGTCGGAACGTAGAGAAGGCCACCAGAACAGACGTGAAACAGCCCAGGACAGCTGATTCTTTCCAGGATGCCCCGCGGCCTTGGAGTTATGGTAGGTTCGCAACAACCGAGTGCGCAACTCCTCAGGCACAAAACATCTGCCGTTGGGTCTCCCAGAGGGAGCACCAGATTGAGCCGCCAAAATCTGCTCACCCAGGGGAGAGGTCAGGCTGGTGCGAATAGCGGCCAGGATCTGATTCGGAGGTATGACCGAAGTCGGAATCGACTCCTCCCCGGACAGCTCGGAGTACTGCCGTGATAAGGCATCCGCTCTGATGTTCTTGGAACCGGGTAGGTAGGAGACCACGTAATTAAAACGTGACAAGAACAGAGCCCATCTGGCCTGACGTGGTGTCAATCTCTTGGCCTCAGAGAGGTAGGTCAGATTCTTGTGGTCCGTCAGGATGAGAACCGGAACCACCGAGCCCTCGAGCAAGTGCCTCCATTCTTTAAGGGCCTGCACGATGGCCAATAACTCCCTGTCACCAATCTGATAGTTGCACTCCGCGGAAGACAGTTTCCGGGAGTAAAACCCACAAGGAAGCAGAGGACCCTCTGGTGTTCTACGCTGAGACAGGAGGGCGCCTACTCCCGTCTCAGACGCGTCCACCTCGAGGACAAAAGGCAACCCAGGGTTGGGATGCGACAGAATCGGAGCCGACACAAAGGCGGACTTTAGAGCCTCAAAAGCTCGGATGGCCTCGAGCGGCCAGACCTGGGGATTACTGCCCTTCCTGGTCAGATCCGTGAGAGGCTTGGCTAGCATGGAAAAGTCCCTGATGAACTTCCGATAATAATTGGCGAAGCCCAAAAAGCGCTGCAGGGCACGAAGCCCACTGGGCTGGGGCCACTGTAAGACAGCCGAAACCTTCTCAGGATCCATGGAGAACCCCTCAGCGGAAATGATGTAACCTAAGAAGGTTACCTGGGATCGGTGAAATTCGCATTTCTCAAGCTTACCGAACAGCTTGTTCTCTCGTAAGCGTTGCAACACTCGTCTGACATCCAGAATGTGGGCCTCCATGGATTCAGAATATACCAAGATGTCATCCAAATAGACCACCACACACTGCTGCAACAGGTCACGGAAAACATCGTTGATGAATTCCTGGAAGACTGCGGGCGCATTGCACAACCCAAAGGGCATAACCAAGGATTCATAATGACCGGTCCTGGTGTTAAACGCGGTCTTCCACTCATCGCCCGCCTTGATCCTTACCAGGTTATATGCCGCCCTCAGGTCGAGTTTGGTAAAGACCGTGGCCCCTTTGAGGCGATCGAACAGCTCGGAAATCAAGGGTATCGGGTAAGCGTTCTTGATCGTGATGCGATTGAGACCCCTGTAAGTCGATGCAAGGCCTCAACTCACCGCCCTTCTTTTTCACAAAGAAAAATCCAGCCCCTGCCGGGGACGAGGATTTGCGAATGTGTCCGCGTGAAAGCGCCTCCCTCACGTACTCCTCCATGGCCTCATTCTCCGCTACCGACAGTGGATAGACTTTGCCACGAGGAGGAACGGCACCAGATTGTAACTCTATGGCACAATCGTATGGGCGGTGCGGAGGTAGGGCAACCGCACGCACCTTATCGAATACATCCCGGTACTCCTCGTATTCAGGAGGCAACAGAGAGTCCGAGGAAGTACACAGCAACTTGACAGGCCCATGGATGCAACTAGCCCCACACTGCGGTGACCACGAGAGGATCTCGGCCGATCTCCAATCGAAAGTCGGATTATGCTTCTGGAGCCAGGGGTACCCCAAGACCACCGAGTAGTGTGGAGACGAAATAACCTGGAGACAGACCGACTCTCTGTGAACGGCACCAATGGCCATCCCCACTGGAAGGGTCTCCTGAGTCACGTGTGGCGGCAGAAGGGGTCTGCCGTCTATCGCCTCAAGAGCCAGTGGGGAACCTCGAGGCTGCAGAGGAATGGAATTGGCGGCAGCGAACACACTATCAATGAACAAACCACCAGCACCAGAGTCCACCAACGCCTGGGTCGTCACCGAGCCCCCGACCCAGGAGAGGACAACAGTAATCAGTGGTTTGTCAACACGGGAAACCGGGGACGAGGAGACTCCACCCAAGATCTGCCCCCGACAGGATCTCAGGTGCGAGCGTTTCCCGGACGGTTCGGGCATGCCAACCGAAAATGCCCACCGAGACCACAGTACATGCATCGGCCCTCGCGTCTCCGGAGTACCCTCTCCCCCTCGGACAGGCGAGCAAACCCCAGCTGCATGGGTTCACCCCCAGACAAGTCATCCCCAGGAGGCGTGGGAGGAGAGGGAGGCACGGGTGGGACAGCAAACGTAGGCGCCAATCTGTTAGAAGACCTCCGCAGGCTCTCCTTAAAGGAAGGTCTCTCCCTGAGTCTGGTGTCAATCAAAATCAGGAAAGAAATAAGGGACTCGAGCTCCACTGGTAGGTCCTTAGCTGCAACCTCATCCTTCAAGGCATCCGAGAGACCATGAGAGAAAGCAGCGACCAGAGCCTCATTATTCCAGCCCACCTCTGCTGCCAGGGTACGAAACTCAATGGCGTATTCAGCTACGGATCGTGAACCCTGTCTGATGGACATAAGGAGCTTCGCAGCAGAGGCAGCACGAGCCGGCACATCGAATACCTTCCGAAGAGAAGCAACAAAACCGGAAAACTCGGCAACCACCGGATTGTTGTTCTCCCATAAAGGGCTGGCCCAGGCCAAGGCCTTGTCCGAGAGCAGCGAGATCAAGAAGCCCACCTTTGATCTCTCAGTAGGAAAGGCATGTGGCAGCAACTCGAAATAAATGCCCACCTGGTTAAGGAAACCTCGGCACTGAGTTGGCTCTCCCCCAAAGCGCTGTGGAAGGGGGGCAGAACCGGTCATACCCCGAAACACCGCAGGCGCAGCAACAGGTGTCGGGGTAGACTCTGGCGCAACAACCGGAGCGGCAGTAGGAGCGGGCCCAGGAGCGACAACCGACCCATCGGCAACGGAAGCTAAATGAGCCGTGCGTTCAAGCAGGGTTTGCAACGCCACAGCGAACCGACCCAACAGGTGATCCTGCTGATCAAGTCTGGCAACCAGCGTAGGTAGCGAGGATGGCCCTGTACCGTCAGAATTCATGGCTTGGTCCTAATGTCAAGGAACCATGAACCAGACGTACAACAAGAGATAAGTGGAAATAAGAAGGCTTTATTGAAAATAAAGCTGTAAGGCAAAAGTCCAAGCGGATGGCTAAATCGAAGAAGGGTCTTGCGAAGCCAGAAGTCGGGAACCAGAAGGGTAGTCAGACGAAGCCAGGATCAGGAACCAGCAGGGTAGTCAGACGAGGCCTGGATCAGAAACCAGCAGGGTAGTCAGACGAAGCCAGGATCAGGAACCAGAAGCAGCAGCAGTCTTAGAAGCATGTGAGCACAGGAGGACCAAGCAGGGAACTGAAGCCACAGACCTCCTATATATATGAGCTAGGCATCCAGCTCCTCCCAGTGGGAAGGAGAAGCCGCAGGGTGGGAGGCTACAAGAAACCCAGAAACCAAGATGGCCGCCAGCACATGTCAAACGAAGGAGGACAGCAAGAAGGTAGAACCATGACACCAATGCCATGCAGATCTAATTTGGAGAAGATCTTAGCACCCCTGAGGCAGTCAAACAACTGTGGAATAAGGGGAGGGGGTATTTGTTCTTGATAGGGATTTTATTTAGGCCCCTATAATCGATGCATGGGCGGAGAGAACCTCTTTTTTCTTTACAAAGAAGCCAGCGCCAGCCGGAGAAGATGATTTCCAGATAAATCCTCTGTCAAGATTTTCTTGGATTTACTCAGACATGGCTTGTGTCTCGGCTGGCGACAGAGAATAAATGCGACCACGGGAAGCTGAAGAACCAGGAATCGGATCAATAGGACAATCATAGGGTCTGTGTGGAGGTAACGTCTCAACCTCCTTCTTCTTTTTTTTCAATATAATTTTTATTGATTTTCAGCAAAGTAATCAAATTGTACAAGGTACAAAATATCAAAATAAGTCATTATCAGTGTTACAAGCCGTACATTTACTTTTTCCCAATCTTATTCAGCATTATTAAAACACTGTTGAATACCTATTACAAGCTACAAATTACCCCCCCCCCCCCACCCCCTCTCTCTCTACTTTTCTTAATGTAACAGCATTACTTTTCAATCAATCTGGAGTCTCCCCAGAGTTTGGGTTAATTTCTTCTTCAGGTACCACTCTGAAAGGATGAATGGGGCCATTAAAGTGCGCATGTCTTCATCAGAATATACCACTCCCATCTCTTGAAGAAAGAGTTTATAAACCGCTCTCCCATTTGTTCCGCCTCGATCCTCTCCATATCCAGGCAAAGCTTTGCATGATTAAGAACCTCAGTCATTGATGGCATTTGGGGTTTGAGCCAGTGCTTAAAAATACAGCGTTTGGCTGCCAACAGTAAGATTTGTATAACTGGTTGCACATTAGACCCATTTGCCTGAGCATGAAAGAGCATCAAGTCAGGAGACAAGGATATCGAGACTTGCAGATAGCGTTTGATCTGGGATCTGACCAACCCCCAAAATTTCTGGGAGGCTGGACAGGCCCACACCCCATGACTCAGATCTGATTTGTCCAGCTGACACTTAGGGCATTTAGATAATCTATCAGAGGAAGGAAGGGGTGATGAGAACTGGAACCCATATATGGCTTTATGAATAAATCTAAAATGTGATTCTCTCCAGACTTGATTGATTATCACTTTATTAACTGTGTTCCATCCCTGAATGACTAATGTATCTGCATCAAGTGAGGGGAATGTTTTTTTCCAGTGGGAAAATAGATTGTCTGCCAGACACTTCTGCTTGCGGTCCCGTATCTCGTGATAGAGTTCTGAAAGTGACCTTTTTCTGGACCCATCTCCCACCATTCGATCAAAGGCATTGGCAGTGAACTCCCCACTCATGTTTCTCACCCTATGTCTGAGAAAGCTCATCAGCTGGGCATGCGCCAAAAAGTGTTGTGATTTAATTTGTGGAAATCTATTCTGCATTTCTGCAAATGATAGATAGGTATTAGCTTGTCTATCCCAGAAGTCTTGGACCCTCCCTAGACCTCCTCGCTTCCATGGATCAAAATGTTTTGTTTTGCTGCCTGCAGGAAACTCCGGGTGACCCCAAACTGGCATAAATTTTGATATCATGAATGGGAGTTTGAAAATTTTGCGCACCCCTTTCCAGGCCGCTATAGTGTCTGTCAATAGAGTACTTCGTTTGGCCACAAGGGGTAGATCAGAGAACTTCGTGTGGAGAAGTGCCCCCAAAGACCATGGCCGAGCTAGTTGGGACTCTAACAGTGAGTTAGTGTAGAAAATGGATCCGAAGATCCAGTCTATACTGTGTCTTAAAAGACTGGCTAAGTTATATGATCGTATATCAGGTAGTGCCATTCCCCCTAATCCTTTTGGTAATTGAAGTTTCGGAAAAGCTATGCGGGGTTTGCATTCCCTCCAAATGAAAGCCCTGAATGCAGATTCTAGATCCATTATATCCTTATGTTTGATCAAAATGGGGATCGTTTGCATCGGATACAGGAGCTTTGGGGTGCACATCATTTTTATTAATTGTATTCTTCCCCCTAGGGACAGTGGGAATTTCATCCACCTCTGCAAATCTCCTTTGATCTTTTGAATAATGGGTGGGTAGTTTAAAGAATATAGCGACCCTGGGCACCTTCCCACCTGGATACCAAGATATCTGATTGATTTGCTAGCTACTTGTAGGGGGACACCCAGTGGCCTCTCAGACGTATTTGGAATAGTGGAGCCCAGAAATAGGATCTCAGATTTAGTGGCATTAACCCGGTAGCCTGACATAACACCGAATTCTGATAGTAACTGATACAGGTGGGGTAAATCTCTGTATGGGTTCTCCAGAAAAACTAGTAAGTCGTCTGCGAATAGGGCATGTTTAAGTTCCCTATTCCCTATTTTAATCCCCTCAATTTTGTTTTCCCCTGCTAACTTCCTGGACAGGGGCTCTAAGGCCAGGTTGAATAGAAGGGGGGGATAAAGGGCATCCCCTCCTAGTACCTTTGCCCAACCTAAAAGACTGTGACAAAAATCCTGGGGTGTGGATCCTAGCCCACGGGTCTGAATATAATGCCCTTATGTACTGCCGGAAGGCTCCGTAAAACCCCATTACCTCCAGTACCTGCTCCATCCACTCCCAGTGTACGTTGTCGAAAGCTTTTTCAGCATCTACTGTAACCAATGCTGGGGATGGATGGAGATCAGGTCGGAGCTTGATTTCGTCTAAGACCGTAAGTAGCTTACGTACATTGGTGACCGCAGCCCTACCCTGCACAAAGCCCACCTGTGCCGGGGAAATCAATCTTGGCAGTATTCCAGCTAGCCTGTCCGCTAGAATTTTGGAAACTATCTTCAGGTCCACATTAATTAGGGCGATTGGGCGGTACGATGATGGATAGGCTGGGTCCTTCCCTGGCTTTGGTAAGACTTTTATATGGGCCATATTCGTTTGGGTCGGAATTCCCTCCCCCCGCATGTAACCCATATACACTTGTTCTAATAGAGGTGAGATCTCTGGGGATAGGAGGCGAAAAAACTCGTCCGTGTACCCGTCGGGGCCTGGGGCTTTCCCCAAGGACAAATTTTTGATAGTAGTCTCGATTTCTCCTTTGGTAATGGGGGCATTAAGGATACTTTTCTCTTCCTCACTGATTTTAGGTAGGGATACTTTTTCTAGCCACGGTCTATTGTTTGAAAGAGGCGTGTTTGGGGCCCTGTACAGGTCTTCATAAAAGGCTCTCATGACCGCATTTATTTCCTTGGGGTGCGTCTGTAAGTGTCCCAGGTTATTTTTAAGGTCGCTGCCCTCTCGCCAACCCAGCTAACAATTTCCCCGACTTATTACCATGTCTATATAGACGGGCCTCCCATTTGGATTGTGAGATCGTTTACCATCTGTGTAGCCACTGCTCATACTCTTCTTTTACCGACTGCCCAATGCGCTTTAGGCTGGGGAGTGGGTTACTTAAAAAATTTGTATAGGCTGTCCTCAGTCTGTCACTTAAGTCTGTTATTTTGACTTTGATGTTTTTTTTTTTGCTATAGACAAATGCCAATATCCTACCCTGTAAAACCGCTTTTCCCGCGTCCCAGAGACTTTGAGGCCCTACCGTGTCCTTATTGTCCTGGAGATACTCCAACCACCATCCCCTTAACCGATCTTTAAAGTCCTTATCTGTATACAGATTAGAGGGAAACCTCCAGACAAAGTCAGTACCCCTCGGGATGCGGTCTCTAAGTAAGATTGAGACTGGAGAGTGGTCCAAAATAATCATCTCTTCTATCTGAGGATCAGACACAAGAGAGAGGCCGCTCGTGTTCACCAGTAGGTAATGCAGTCGCGACCAGGAGCAATGTGCGTTTGAAAAGTGTGTGAATTCCCTACCTTCGGGGTTAAAGACCCTCCATGTGTCAGTCAGCTGAGCATCTTGGAGTAATAAAGACAGTCTAGGATCCCGTACGTCTTGTCCTGTGCCCCTAGGTCGGCTTCTTCTTCTATCTTCCTCTGGGTTTACCACTACGTTTAGGTCGCCCCCCAAAATCTTCAGCTCTATAGGGTCAACTGTTATGCGGGCACCTAGGGAGCTGAAAAATCCAATATCGCGGTCATTCGGACCATATACATTGTAAAGGCTTAAATCTCCTGAATGAGAAGTGAGATGAATGCGCGCAATCCTGCCCAGCGAGTCATGGAAATGTTGCGCCACAGATGTATGGGAGCCCTTTCTTTAAAAGCGTGAGTACTCCTGCCTTGTTCCCCACTGCTGGTGATCCAAGCACTTCCCCTACCCACATGCGCTTCATCCTAAAGAAGTCCTCTTGCTCTAAGTGAGTTTCTTGGAGTAAAGCGATATCCGCTTTCAGGCGTTTCAAGTGTTTTAAGACCATAATACGCTTGTGAGATGACCGGAGACCTTTTACGTTCCAGGTCACTATCTTTAAAGTGTCAGCCATAAGGGTAACTCCATGGTGGAACCCCGAGAAGCCATGTTGAGAGAGATAACCCGTACCCCAATTCCCATCCCATCCCCCCTCCCCCTCTAACCTGTCTAACAGAACATATCCTATAACTAAGTAGTCTACTTATAGACATAAACAAAGAGTAATCACCCCTACACATAGTGTTAAAGGCTTCACTTCTTCCCAACACTCGCGTGCACAAACCACCATAGAATGACAGTAAATCTACATCTCTCCCCTTCCCTTGAACAGCGAAACATTGCATAGATTAACATATAGCCACGTTAATGACAACAATTAGAAACAACAATCGCCATTTGTAATGCTAATTAGAGTTCTAGCGGAACGTCCGATGCAACAGGCATATCAAACTCAATTAGTACAAGTGCTCAGGACATTAATGGGTGCATATGAAATATTACTCATCCCCTCTTCGTGACGATTGTAAGTCCCTCATCCAGCTTCTTTCGGGATAGCTGCTGGAGCGCGGCATTCCCACGTAGATGAGCCTGGAGCGCTGTTCGAGGCTCTCGGCGCCGTGATCCCGGGTGGTTCTGATGCGCTTTCTGAGCTGCTTCGGTAGGTGATCGCTGGTAATGGGGCTCGCTCCACATAAGCAATCTTCAGTCGGCGACTTGCTTCTATCAGTGATTCAAAGGTTGCCACGTTACCATCCGGCATTTGTACCTTTAAGATTGCTGGGTACAGTAGAGAGAAGCGGGTCTGGGCTTTAAATAACGCGGAGCAGAGGGGAGCAAAAGCTCTTCGGCGTCTGGTGACATCTGTGGAGAAGTCCCCGAAGATAAGTACTCGCTGCCCTCGTAGTTGCACACTGCCGCCTTGTTGTTTATAGGCCCGTAATATGGCAGCCTTGTCGGCATAGTCCAGATATTTAACTATGACTTGGCGAGGTCTGTTGCCTCGTTCTTGATTCGAGCGTGTTTTTCGGGACCTGGTGGTGTCTTCTGGTTGCGTTCCCGGGCCCACCCGGTGGGCTCTTTCCACCTTGCACTTGATCCCCAAGCCAAGTACCTCTGGCAGCTCGACCTCGCAGATGGCGGTAAGTTCCCACGCTGGTCTCTGCTCTGCTCTTTATAGATATTAACATGCTAAGTTGGATGCTGTATGTGCTTTCCGACTGGGCTGGCGATGCCGGGTGAGCCCCGCTCTCCTCTCATCAAGTGAGATCTCCGCTTTGATTTGTATTATCCCCATAAATATGGGTATTTGTACGAAAGTATTATTAACCACGTTTATAAATCAGAAACTCACGGACTTTTGGATTTTATGAAATGTTATATGGATATGTATTTTTGTATTACAAATAAAATATAAAAAAAAAAAAAAAAAGAAATGGCAGCTAATAAAAAACAAGTTTATTGAAATATGTGACAAATTGATAAATTGTGCAATTTAATGTATCTTACAGTACTTGTCCATGGCAGCTGCACCAATCACCTCTCTATAAATTTTAAAAGTTAAGCCAACTTAATAAAAAAAAGCATGAAGAGACATAAAAAAAAAAAATAATAATAATTTCCCACGCTGGTATATTCTCCGAAAGGCCCACCAGACGGAGGTAACTCCTTCTGGAGCGATTTTCAAGATCATCTAACTTGCTCTATAGCTTCGCATTCTCCACCACCGTCTGGTTTAGTTGGTGTTTGAGCAGTTCGTTATCAGATTCAATGCCTGCCACTCTGGACTCGAGCTCTCCCAGGCGGGTCTCCTGCTGTGTGACCTCTGATTGTAGTGCCGCGAAGGATTGTGACACCGTTGAAGAGAGCGCTTCTTGCAGGTCAGGCAAAATTCGGGCTGCCACTTCTAATGCCAACTGTTTGTAGTCCACTGAGGGATGATCTTCCTCCTCTGCGGGGACTGAAGTCGGCTGAGGTGGTTCGAACGGCGAGGTAGGAGCCTTAGGTTCTTCTTGTCATGTCGCCATCTTAGATTCAGTTGGCGCCTTCTCTGGTTTGGCCACATTTTTCTTCGTTTTACTCCCCATGGAGATTAAATAACGGTCCATAGACCGTCCGGTAGTCTTGGAAGTAGATTGTCCCAGCTGCCTGCGAGTATTAGGCAGTTGGTTTGACTGGGAGGCTATTATCGCTGTGCTGCAGGGACAGCGCTTCACTCACACGTGACCAGTCATGTCGGCCCCGGAACCGGAAGCCACTCAACCTCCTTCTTATCAAAGACGTCAGCATAGGCATGGTATGCTGCAGGCAGATTTTCAAGACACTTTCCAAGGCAGTACTGTCCCAACGAAGCACCTCTCCAGACTTCCAATCAAGATTAGGTTCCATGACAAATGTGTGCATATCCCCTCCTACCTGCAGCTGCACAGTGGGTGCAGGGCCGCAGTGGGGAGGGAGGAGGGCCGCAGTGGGGAGGGAGGAGGGCCATAGTGGGGTTGGCCTCTTCGACGTGTGGATATGGCTTGGCCCTGTCCTATGGGGCGAGGTGATATTCCTCCCTCTCTGCTGCTGGGGGAAGAGCCCATGGAAACTGACTGGATGGTCTTCCCATTCCTCTCTGCCCTCGGGGGGGGGGGGGGGGCTGAATGGACATTCTTTCTTGAAATGTCCGAGCTTGCCGCACCCATAGCAGAGACGGATGGGTCTGTTATCTCCTCGGGGAGGGGGGCATTCTCCCCTGTTACAAGCATTATGCTAGTTCTGGGGGGCTGCTTCTATGCCTTTTGTGGGCGGGGTCTCACTGGGTGTGCTGCGTCCGGTGCTATTTCTCCAGTGCCATTATAGGGTGGTGGCTCTAGATTTCCTGTCGTATAAACATAAGCCTTCAAATTTTCATCCCATCTCTCTGATCCCCCATTGGCAGCCAGACAATTTGCTGTCCGTTGCCATGCTTGTGCTGCACCGAGCAAACCTTCATCCCTCAACTTTCCATGACACGGTCTCATTACTTTCTTCCACACTTCAGAGCTAAGCTCTAAATTCTCATTACATCCAGCTATTTTCATCAAATTCCTATAATGCTTCACATTCTTTCTTCCTTCTTCTCGTGCTACCAGCTGAGGGGCAGTATACTCGCCCTCAGGCAGGGACGGAGATTGTCCCATGAGCTTAACCACTCAATCACAAACAAGACAAAGACAACCGGCACCTCCCCCTCCTCACAGCAAGCAGAGCTCAACTCCACTGGCAGGATTTTTCCCTGGCTCCCACGTCTGGTTTTGCCAGCCTGGACTAATCCATCTGCCACCGCCTCTAGAGGGTCTCTAGAGATTCCCCAGTTTAGGCAGAAATTTATTGTAGTCCCCGACTAATCTATCTGCCACCACCTCTAGGGAATCCCCAGTGCAGGCAGAAATTTATTGTAGTCCCCAGGCTGGACTAATCCATATGCCACTCCCTCTGGGAATTTCCCAGTTCAGGCAGAAATTTTTTGTAGTCCCGTCCCTTTTCGTCCCCCTGCCAGGGGATTTCTTGCTCTGCTTGTCTGTTGCCTGGGAAGGCGCCCGACACAAAAAAGGAACCCACAGCAGAGCAAATCTTTTTCTTCTCAGTCTAAGGTTCTAGGGACTCGGCGAGGGCTGATGCTCACAATGTAACTATCGACCAGCAGAAAAGATTACCACAGCATGGCGGGGTACAACAAGAGGCAGGCAAGATAACCACTTTTCTTACATTGTCTCTGGGGCTGCAGTCCCCGCCCTCAAGTGTCATCCACCGTACTCCGGGAACAGGGACGTGCACACATAGGGCTCAAAGAGGCTTGAGCCCCTGCCCCCTTCTGCCCCTGCCCCTTTAATGCCTTTTTTTTTTTTCACTTGCGCAAGTGTCGGGCGCATGCCCAGCCTGCGTGTGGCGGGCCGGGCCCGTGCGCATCCACGCAGCAGTGTTCAGCGCTGCAGTCAGGGTGACTAATCACGTGGGGCGGCGCGCAAGGAGCTGACTGTGACTGCGACTGCTCACCGGTCTGTGAGTGAGCTTGTGTCGTACGGTGCTTGTCTGTGAGTGCCACTGCCACTGTGCCATCATGGAAGGGGTCGGGGGAGAAATGTACCATGGGGGGGGGGAGATGTGCTGCTGCCAGGCCCATAGAGGGGGAGAAATGTGCCATGGGGGGGGGGTAAGATGTGCTGCTGCAGGGCCCATGGAGGGGGAAAAATTTTCCATTGGGGGGGGTAAGATGTGCTGCTGCAGGGCCCATGGAGGGGGAGAAATTTGCCATTATGGGGGGGATGCTGCCATGGGGGGGGGGGAGAAATGTGACACGAAGGGAGTGATGTAAAAAGTAGGGGGTGATGTGACATGGAGGGGGAGAATTGTGACATGGATGGAGGGGGAGTAATGTGAAATTAAACCCGGGGGGCATCATTGGGGGCACTTTTTACTGGCACATTATTAGGGGGCACTTCTTGCAGGCACATTATTGGTGGGCACTAAAGAGGCATCAACTGAGGCCACAAAGAAGGGGTATGTTATATGGAGGACTCTGTACAGTGGCATTTTATACTAGGACACATTATGGTGGGTACTATGGGAAAGGGGGGAGAGGAGTACTATGGGGTCATCTCCGGGGGGCACTAAGAAGGGGTATTTTATGCTTGCAAATTATAGGGGACACTGAGGGCATCTACTGGGGCACTATATAGGGGCATTTTATACTGGAACATTAAATGCATGGTTAAAGCCAGGTACCAAACCACAAGATAGAACACATAACCCAGATATTGACAGTGTTACACCTGAGAGCATGGTAGAGATCCCTCAAGCAACAAATAAAATACAGGAGAAGACTTTGGGGGCAACACCTGACAAAGATGATCATGAAGTCACTGTCAGTGTTGAAGAGGAAGAGGCCACAGGAGGGGAAACAGTGGCTAATGTTGGGTTGAGGAAGTAATAGAAGAGGATGTGGCTAAGGGAGCTGTGAGTAGTGTAGAAGAGGATGTGGCTGAGGAAGCTGTAAGTAGTGTAGAAGAGGATGTGGCTGAGGAAGCTGTAAGTAGTGTAGAAGAGGATGTGGCTAAGGAAGCTGTGAGTAGTGTAGAAGAGGATGTGGCTAAGGAAGCTGTAAGTAGTGTAGAAGAGGATGTGGCTGAGGAAGCTGTAAGTAGTGTAGAAGAGGATGTGGCTGAGGAAGCTGTAAGTAGTGTAGAAGAGGATGTGGCTAAGGAAGCTGTGAGTAGTGTAGAAGAGGATGTGGCTAAGGAAGCTGTGAGTAGTGTAGAAGAGGATGTGGCTGAGGAAGCTGTAAGTAGTGTAGAAGAGGATGTGGCTGAGGAAGCTGTAAGTAGTGTAGAAGAGGATGTGGCTAAGGAAGCTGTGAGTAGTGTAGAAGAGGATGTGGCTGAGGAAGCTGTAAGTAGTGTAGAAGAGGATGTGGCTAAGGAAGCTGTGAGTAGTGTAAAAGAGGATGTGGCTAAGGAAGCTGTGAGTAGTGTAAAAGAGGATGTGGCTAAGGAAGCTGTGAGTAGTGTAGAAGAGGATGTGGCTAATGAAGCTGTGAGTAGTGTAGAAGAGGATGTGGCTAAGGAAGCTGTGAGTAGTGTAGAAGAGGATGTGGCTAAGGAAGCTGTGAGTAGTGTAGAAGAGGATGTGGCTGAGGAAGCTGTGAGTAGTGTAGAAGAGGATGTGGCTGAGGAAGCTGTGAGTAGTGTAGAAGAGGCCATGTCAAAAATGTCATCCTTAAAATATCCAACAGATCCAACCCATATTCAAGCTTTTCATCTCACGTGTAAGCCAGCTATGTGAAAATGTGTGTTGATAGAAGACCGTGTCAACACTGAAGGCCGATCATTTCAGAAGGTGTGGTATGAAAATAAGCTGTGATTAGAGTATTCACCTGACAAGGACAGTATGTACTGCTTCAGCTGTCGGCTTTTTCTAAATGAACAAAAGAGTTCATGGAGAGTGGCTGGGGTAAGCAATTGGAAAAAGGGACTTGACAAAATAAAAGAACATGCAGATTCAGAGGCCCACTTAACAAGCATGGTGCGATGGAACACATACAAAAAGAGTGCTTTGCAATCGGATTTTGATGTATCAGATGTTCTAGGTAAGGCAAAAAGGGAGCGAGAGAAACAAAGAAACAGAGAACTCTTGACCCGATTAATTGATATAACTCTATATCTTGCATGGCAGAGGAAGGCTTTCAGGGGTGATGACGAGTCTGCCACATGTTCAAACCAAGGCAACTTCCTTGAACTTGTTAAAATATTTAGCCAGTATGATAGTGTACTCAAACTACATTTGGATAATGTAAAAGGCCAGAAAATAGGTAAGAATAGGTGTCAAGTTTCACTCCTCTCAAATAGAACAAAAAATGATCTTATCAAAGCACTGGCCACATTCACAAAACGAGAGATTAGAAAAGAAATAGAGGAGGCGAATATATATTCAGTTCTTATAGATGAAACTACTGATGCATCTCACTGTGAGCAGGTCTCTATTGTGGTGTGTTATGTGTACCAAATGGAAGTCAAGGAGCGCTTCCTCGAGGGCTGCAATGTGGCAAAAACGACAGGTGAAGAGATAGAGAACACGGTTCTTGACTTGCTAAAGAACAACAATCTACAGATAGAAAACATGCGTGGTCAAGGCTATAATGGTGCTGCCAATATAAGTGATCAATACAAAGGACTGCAGTCAAGAATACTGCAACACAATAACAAGGCTCTATCTGTGCACTGCCAAGCCCACTGCCTAAGAAGCCTTGCACCCTGGAGAACGTATAATTCAACTGCAAAAGCTATCTGACACATGTTGGGCATGTAGAGAAAAAGCCCTGAAGGCCCTCCTTGAAGTTATGAGTTCGGTGGTCAAAGTCCTCACTGACATTACAGAGCAGGAGCCTCCAGATACTGCTGCTGGAGATGCCAGGATGTACCTTAAAGCCATTTGAGTTTTTGCTTTGCCTTGAGATAGCCACTCCAGTCTTTCAGGTCACTGCACATGCCTCTGATGCTCTGCAGAACTGTGAGAGCAAAGACAGAGGAGGGTGCCTGCAAAATATTGTCAGAGTACCCATGCAGCCACAGAGAGCCACTCCTTCCAGTCCGTAGAAGACTACTATAGAAGGAAGGTGTAAAGGGGGAATATTAATCACCAATATTATGCGAATATTGATAATTAATATTCATAAATAGGAAGAGCCGTCTAGTGAAGACTCCGCCTATTTATGCCTTTATATAATAAATACACAATACTTTCGCTATGCTTTACACTAATTACTAATGCTAGCTGCATGCGCCTTACTAACTCGCTACCGCTAACAAGTACACGCTACACAAAGGGTACAAATATAACGGTATTTATTTAACACACTAAGCACGCAATACACTAACAATACACAGCACTACACATATACAATACTCAAACTACGCTACAAGTTCCCAATTCCACCCATAAACTAACTATACAATACACACATACAAGTATAACAACCCACCCACCTGACTAATATTCTATCCCTAGGGGGCACGACGAGGGTTGACGGTGGTCGTGCTGGGGTAAAGCAGACCACAAACCAATGCAGGGGTGATAACTAAGGGAAAGAGGGTATGGCAAGGGTTAATATAATAACCAGGGGCAAGGGAATGAGGGTATGGCAAGGGTTAATATCAGGGGATGGCAAGGGTTAATGAGGGTATGGCAGGGGTTACCAGGGGAATGAGGGTATATCAGGGGATGGCAAGGGTTAATATAATAACCAGGGGCAAGGGTTATTATAATGGGGGTATTGTGGGGGGCTTAGAGTGGCGTTGGTGGGATAGTGGGGGGGTAGATAGCGTTGGTGGGATAGTGGGGATTAATGGGGTATCGTTAGTGGGATAGTGGGGGGGGGTTAATAAAGATACTTAGGGTCCTGCTCGTTGTCCAGGGGGGCTCATCAGTCCAGGGGATGATTCTCCAGGTAAGGTGGGCGGCCGGCTCTTCTTCCCCTTTAGTGTCGGGCCAGCCGGACTTATATGTCCAGCCGCCCGCACTCCGTACCGCCCACACAGCGGCGCGCGAGCGCGCACCACTGTGAGGAACACGTGGGCCGGCGCGGTGAGATGACGTCACCGCGCCTGCCCGCGCATCCCTGCACGCGCGCCGCAGGGCCGCGTGTACTGGCTGACAGGCGGGAGATCCTTTGATCTCCCGTCTGCAGCTCTTAGCATTCCGGACATCGCAATGGTAATTGCGATGCCGGAATGCGCATAATAGAGGGAGCGGAGGTGTCTCCACTTTCTCTATTATGCTCCAATTATCTCCAGCCGGGCTGGAGATAATTGGAACAAAAGGATTCAGATTCATTAGAATCTGAATCCTTTTGAGGTCATCAGAATGACCGGACCTTATCCGGTCATCCTGGCGCCTTTACTCAGAATGCATCAATGTGAATGCTTGGGCCACATTCACATTGATGCATCTGGGTCCATGTAGGGGGGGTTTAATGTATGTGGGGCTGTGTATGTGGCATTTACTTCAGGGGGCATGAAGGGGGACATATATATCTATATATATCATGTATAGAGATTAAAGGGGCCCACATATACATTAAAGGGGCCCACATATACATTAAAGGGGCCCACATATACATTAAAGGGGCCCACAACATATTAAAGGGGCCCACAACATATTAAAGGGGCCCACAACATATTAAAGGGGCCCATCACCTATTAAATGGGCACGTGTATATGTATAGGCATTCGCGGGCCACACTATATGAATTCCCACAGGGGCATGAATGAGCCCCTGGGGAATATCGGAGGCGGATGGGCGCAGGTGCTGGGCACATTTGCGCACATCGTCCTCTGCACCGCCAATACATATACAGTGGAGGAAATAATTATTTGACCCCTCACTGATTTTGTAAGTTTGTCCAATGACAAAGAAATGAAAAGTCTCAGAACAGTATCATTTCAATGGTAGGTTTATTGTAACAGTGGCAGATAGCACATCAAAAGGAAAATCGAAAAAATAACTTTAAATAAAAGATAGCAACTGATTTGCATTTCATTGAGTGAAATAAGTATTTGAACCCTCTAACAAAAAAAGACTTAATACTTGGTGGAAAAACCCTTGTTTGCAAGCACAGAGGTCAAACGTTTCTTGTAATTGATGACCAAGTTTGCGCACATTTTAGGAGGAATGTTGGTCCACTCCTCTTTGCAGATCATCTCTAAATCCCTAAGGTTTCGAGGCTGTCTCTGTGCAACTCTGAGCTTGAGCTCCCTCCATAGGTTTTTGATTGGATTAAGGTCCGGAGACTGACTAGGCCACTCCATGACCTTAATGTGCTTCTTCTTGAGCCACTCCTTTGTTGCCTTTGCTGTATGTTTTGGGTCATTGTCGTGCTGGAACACCCATCCACGACCCATTTTCAGTTTCCTGGCAGAGGGAAGGAGGTTGTCGCTCAGGATTTCACGATACATGGCTCCGTCCATTTTCCCGTTTATGCGAATAAGTTGTCCTGTGCCCTTAGCAGAAAAACACCCCCAAAGCAAAATGTTTCCACCCCCATGCTTGACGGTGGGGACGGTGTTTTGGGGGTCATAGGCAGCATTTTTCTTCCTCCAAACACAGCGAGTTGAGTTAATGCCAAAGAGCTCTATTTTGGTCTCATCAGACCACAGCACCTTCTCCCAGTCACTCTCTGAATCATTCAGGTGTTCATTGGCAAACTTCAGACGGGCCTGCACATGTGCCTTCCTGAGCAGGGGGACCTTGCGAGCCCTGCAGGATTTTAATCCATTGCGGTGTAATGTGTTTCCAATGGTTTTCTTGGTGACTGTGGTCCCTGCTAATTTGAGGTCATTAACTAACTCCTCCCGTGTAGTTCTAGGATGCTTTTTCACCTTTCTCAGAACCATTGACACCCCACGAGGTGAGATCTTGCGTGGAGCCCCAGAGCGAGGTCGATTGATGGTCATTTTGTGCTCCTTCCATTTTCGAACAATCGCACCAACAGTTGTCACCTTCTCTCCCAGCTTCTTGCTAATGGTTTTGTAGCCCATTCCAGCCTTGTGCAGGTCTACAATTTTGTCTCTGACATCCTTGGACAGCTCTTTGGTCTTTCCCATGTTGGAGAGTTTGGAGTCTGCTTGATTGATTGATTCTGTGGACAGGTGTCTTTTATACAGGTGACTAGTTAAGACAGGTGTCCTTAATGAGGGTGACTAATTGAGTAGAAGTGTCTAACCACTCTGTGGGAGCCAGAACTCTTAATGGTTGGTAGGGGTTCAAATACTTATTTCACTCAATGAAATGCAAATCAGTTGCTATCTTTTATTTAAAGTTATTTTTTCGATTTTCCTTTTGATGTGCTATCTGCCACTGTTACAATAAACCTACCATTGAAATGATACTGTTCTGAGACTTTTCATTTCTTTGTCATTGGACAAACTTACAAAATCAGTGAGGGGTCAAATAATTATTTCCTCCACTGTACATACACACACACCCACACAATACGCGCCACCCTTCCTCAACAATCCCCCTGTTGTCGGAAATGCGACAATCTCTTGGGGGGAAGGGTGGAGGCATCTTTGCCCCCCTCAACCCCATCCTTGGTAATGGTCCAGGAAAACCGGAGTGCACCCTGTCTCTTAGGTACCTAGACATCATCTAACCCGATGACTTCCTCCGACCTGCCCTTCACCGTAACCGACTCCCCCATCCACAGGATACACCGTCATCTTCTTTTCCCAGGAACTCTCTGCTACCTTGATTGTTACGGTGTCAGCCCCTCCTACTGTCCGGAGTGGCTTGAACCTCGCAGTCTTTGACTGGTCTTTCTTCTCACTTCTTCCGGTGTTGGTCACTCCTGAAGTTTAGAATGACCACACCCTCGCCGTCTCTTGGCCTTGCTGCCGATCTTCAGGTGTCGTCCACGCCCAAAGAATCTGGAGTGGGTCCACCCTTGCAGTCTCAGTCTCCATTCTGTGCCAACTCTCCTTAAGCATGTCTTGTTCCATCTTGATTGAAGGATGGGTGCGGTTCTCCCATGGACAGCTGAATCGGTCTTTACAAGGCAGGTCAGATATATATCCTCAATAGAGGTGATGTCACGGTACCTAAATTCTAACAACGGGAATACCTCCGTTACACTACACATCCAGGTTTTCCCTCATGGTCCTTACCGTTCAGGGGTCAAAGTGGCAAATGGCAACCAGAGGGGGCCTGTCCCTATCGTGCCCTATTCTATCCCCATTCACACCACCTATTTACACAATAACCCCCCCAACCCCAAGAGTTCAGTCCAATTGTCCTGTCTTTTGGGTGATTAGGCCTCAGGACTTCTTGTGGAGTCATGTCCTGAGCCTTCGGCGGTTGACTTCGTGCAGTGCCGTCTGGTTCTGGTTTAGTTGGTCCGTTAGTCTCTTGACTCTCCGATACATCCACCATAGTCCAAGGTACATGAGTCCAACCAGAGCCAGAAGCACTATCACCGGGTGTATCAATAAATTGAAAAATGAAGTTGCCTTAGGACTATATCCGAAAAGACTCTCCCACCACGAAACCTTTGAGTCTTTGTCCAATGCTGTGGCAACCGCGGTAATCTTTGTTCGGTCATGGGTGAGTTGAATGGTGGCTTGCTTCTCCGTCTCCCAAAGACGTTGTACGATCTCTTCCTCTTGGTTAAAATCCATTAGGAGATGTCTAAGTTCTTTGCCGAAACCAAGAGGAATCTTCTGAAGTCTTACAGGAACATCGGGGCGGATGTCAAGTCTTTTCTCTGGGGTAATCGGGGTTCTTCCCTGCTGCTCTGCGACGTTCAAACCTAAAACGGGACTAAGGGTGCAGTACGCTCCGGGGCGGAGTGTTCCTCGTTCGGTGCAGTTAAGCCCAAAAATTGCATATGATGGATCACTCCCTTGGTACCAACACCAATACCCCTGCCCCAAATATTTCAAAGAGGATGAGGGCATTGGGTTGGCCTTCATCTCACAGGACCCCTCGGTGTTCCAACACTGGTGTCTGAGCATCCGCTCCCGACTACCCTGACAGAGGATGGCATTCTCCTTTATCCGACATCCCTCTGTATCAAACAAAGAGGGATGGCCCTCCTCATAGGTTAGAACGCCCGAGGGGAGCTGGGGATGAAGCACCGTCTGGTTGTTAATCATCGTTCCTAGATTGATGACACTGTATCCTTGTCTGATGCGACCGGATACAGGTGCCAGGGACGAAGCAGTGCAGGTTAAATTTTGACATCCATGCCACTGAACCACCCACCAGTTGGTGTGATTAATGGCAAAAGGAGAAATCAGTGGACCTTCGCTGACGGAGGTTGAATGGGAAGTGGCCGTTATGAAGTGCCGTGACAATATGTTTAAGGTTGTCCGAGAGTTCACTTTGGACCTGCGTACACGCCAGGGCAAGCTGAGCCCGATCCTGCTCCTCCAAAAGACCCACAACTAACCTCCTAAACTTCTCGCGTATAGCAGAAGATAGAGAGGTAGTGGCATCAATGTGCGAGTGTTGTAAACCCTCTAAGACGTGGTCTACATCAATCTGGGTCTTGAATCCCTCCCCGGCGTGTCGCGCAACCTCCCCAAGCTTACTTCTCAGGACTTCCATATCCATAGTGTTCAGGGCACCCACTCCCAAAGCACCTCCGCCAAGTCCCATAGCCACCAGGTCTCTCCTCCCCCTGTTCTTCCTGGGTCGAGAGTCGTCTTTCCTGACCTCTTGCCCCGCCTCTATCCAACCTCTTACCATGTCAATTTGGTTCCTAACGAACTCCTCACACCTGTGATCCCAGTGATCAACTCGGAAGTCATCTACGGAAATTCTCCAGGTAAACAGGATGAATTTTGCCTCCGTGATGATCTTCCAGGGGGATGACAGTTGAGGAGCTACAGGGTCTGCCAATTGATGGATAGGGGTGGTGCAAGAGTCTGAATGTGGTCTTACGGGTTGGAGACCTTCTGTTTCGTAAGGGACCCTTACTACCGTAACACAGACCTGTCCCCGTCCTTTGAATGGATACCATTGTTCGTCTTCTCCAGCCTGTAACACTAGTTTCCCTACGGGTTTGGTTTGAGACAGATAGACCCATTGAGTAAAGGTCCAGCACCCTTCGTCGGCTGCCTCGCAAAAAGGCCACTTGAATGAACCATCTATATTGATGTCAAAGTTAATGTCCCTGCCTCTGGGGTCTGTCCAATCGGAAGACACATACCTACCCCGGTATTCCTCAGTCATAGGGGTACCATCCATCCATACATCCACTGTAGGGGTGTCCACCCCATTACACACTAAATCCCACCTCCAGGGATTAGTGTCTAACATCACCATCTGGGTATCCTGTTCCCAGTGGGCATAGGTGACGAAATAGTATCCCGTCACCTCAGGAACGCAGTTGTCTCTCATGATCGTAATCATGAAAGACCGTATGGATGGAGACCCCTTTAACTGCGCATACCTTGGGTCCTTGGCATCGGTCCGTACCTTTAAAACTGTGGCTCGATACAAACCCTCCAGTTTTACCGGACCACTCTGATCATTCCAGATGGCCTGATCAGAGTCACTGCAATTTAACTTTAACATCATTATGCTGGTTCGCAAGTAATCTGTGGATACATGTCCCTGTACATAACTGGATTCCCTGGTGATAATCATCTGGGAATCCCTCAACATACAATAAGCCTTCAGGGTGCCTTTTACCGGAATGGGCCTATCGAAATATGTCCTAACCCTCAACCCGTTTCTGCTATCCTTCCCTAGGAAGGTAGCTTTCAGGATATACCAACCGCTGTACTCTGCCCCAGTGACATCTTCAGGACTCAGCAAACCCTCCTTTGTACACAACACTGAGGTAGTGTTGGCTCTCACTTGCTGGTAAGGGTGCAGGTGTGGATTCCTAGACACCCATCTTAAGGATTTGATAGGTACAGGGTCCAAGTCCTGAAAATGCCTGTATTCCTTGAGACAGAGAGCGTGCAAGTCATGTTGTATGGCAGACACATTCTCCACCGGGGTATAATGCTGAATTACACCGTTGGCAAAACCCTCTCTCTGGAAACCATACAGATACCATTGACCTGGTGTAAAGGTAACGTGCTCGTATGGTTCCAGGATTTTGCCACCCAAACATTCCACCATTAAAAGGCCGGGTCCATCAAGTGATATGCTGGCCATACCAATATTAGTCCCCAGGTCCTCCCCTGAAGAGGCTGAGCCTGCCACCAACATGCTTACCACCAGTGTCACAAGCTGGATACGTATCCCATTCAGAGGATGCCTAGCTCTTCCCTGGTAGTGAGGTCCCATGGAGTGTCTCCCTCTTGTGTTCTGCAATGAGAGGGAATGTGTATAAGTGTATTGGATTCACCTTCGACCCACCAAGCCCTTTCCCCCCCCCCCCTCACCCAACTCGGAACGGTCTTCGTTATTGAGTTGGGGAGGCTCGGGTGGCTTTGGCCTGGTCGATGTGAATCCAAAAAACTTCCTGGCGTCTACGGGATTTCTTCTTGCTCGTGATAGGCCTTTGTACCTTCAGCATGGTGTCCCCCATCACTTCAAGGACCTTGTACGGTCCTTCCCAGTTTGCGTCCCATGGGCCGACCCGACGAAAGACTTTCACCATTACCATTTCTCCTACAGAGGGCATAGGTGTTTCCCCCTGTAGATACGGTTTGTGTAACCGTATAGCTGCATGAGGCAGTAACTCCTTCAGGTTCTGCTGAACCTGTTGAAGAAACAAGTCCCTGGCGATGGCGTTCTTCGTGGGCTCCGACACTTGGGGTTCGTTTGGTAGACATAGGGGCATCTTACGTCCGGTCATGAGTTCAAATGGGGAGATACCGGTAGTAGAGGCCTCTGTGGCTCGGATACCTATTAGCACAGCTGGAAGGGAGGTTACCCAAGAGGAACCTTTCTCCAGCAAGGCCTTTGAAAGCCGGGTTTTGATGGTCCGGTTCATCCGCTCCACGATGCCCGCTGACTGAGGGTGATAAGGGACATGAAACCTTTGCTTTATGTCTAGGAGACCACAAAGCGCTTTCATGACCTTACCCGTGAAATGGGTCCCTCTGTCGGATTCTATCAATCTGGGGATCCCCCATCGTGACAGGACTTGTTCCCAGAGAACACGGGCAGTGGTGGAGGCCGAATCATTGACCGTAGGGATGGCTTCTACCCACTTCGAGAAGACATCCACTACCACCAGGGCGTAACGACAGTTACGACTCCCAGTTGGTAAAGGTCCGATGAAATCAATTTGGATAGCGGACCATGGACCATCAGCAGGAGGAACCCGCTGTAACACTGGCTTCAAGGCAGATGCCCTTGGGTTAACCTGAGCACACACCAGGCACTGTTGCGTAACCTCCTCTACTGTGTTGGACATTCCGGGCCAGTACAATTTGTCTCTCAGGAGAGGCAAGAGCTTATTCCGGCCAAGATGTCCAAACATTTGGTGGTTCAACCGTGTCAGCTCTGCTTGCAGATGCTGAGGAACCACCGGGAGAGGAAGCGACTGTGTACCGGTGTCGTAACACAGGATCCCCTGTTGTAAGGACCAGGGATGCTGTGGTACTTGGATGTGTGTCATTAGAAGAGGATCCTTAGCTTGTTCCTCCTCGAATGACACCGGGCTGTCACTCAGATGGGTATGTGCTGCAATCCGGAATGCGGGCAGTGGCTCAGTGCCTGGGTCCCTAAAGGTCCCAGATACTGCTGCTAGTTTTGCCAGTTCGTCTGCCTGGTTGTTACCTATTGTCAAAGGTTCATCCCCTTTTTGATGCGCCGGGATTTTTATGATGGCTGCTTCCGCCACGTGTGCCATACCCCACTCCCACAGCTCCTTCAGGACTGACACATGAGCCAGAGGTTTGTTTTGGCTGTCCACAAATCCTCTTCTCTTCCAAACGTCCAGGTGCAATGTGAGGGAGCGAACTACATATGAGCTGTCGCTATATATAGTTCGTTTCCCTGGAGGGTGAAGAAGCAGAGCCTCTTTAACAGCCTCCAACTCTGCCCGCTGTGCTGACATGTGACCCGGTAACCGGACAAGACTCTGGGTACCAGTGGTCTCATCCAGCACAGCAAAACCTGTGACATATTCCCCATCCAGATAGAACCGAGAGCCATCAACAAAGATGACTCTGTCATCTGGATGCTTGTCAGTCCTGAACATCTGTGGAGAGTCGTCCATTACCGGTTGGCCACAGTCATGTTCAGTTCCAGTCAGGTTAAGCAACTGGGACAGAACATACTTGGCCTTGTGGTCCACCTGCAGATTCCGGCCGCTGAGATCCATGATCCATCTCCCGAATCTCTGTTGGGAGACTCCAGGGAGAGTATCACGGAGCAAAAGGGTCAACGGTGAATGTGGAGTCTGCAAAGTGAGGGGCCGGAAGCCAACAATATGCTCAGTGGTCTTAACAGCATAGTGTATGGCTGCCAATTGCTTGGCGCATTCATCGAACCCTCGTTCGACGGGCGAAAGCAGCCTGGAGAAGTATCCCAGCGGTCTGGTCTCGTAGCCTACTTTCTGTACCAGGACCGCTGCGATAGACTCGATCCCTGCATGCGCCTGTATGGCCAGTTCCCCATCTGAATGTGGAGTGGCCAACACAGGCGCCGAGGAGAGGTCCCTTTTCAGGGTTGAAAAGGCCTCTTCCTGTGCATCGGACCATCCTTTGATTGAGGGTTCCTCTCCCCGAAGGAGTTCGTAGAGAGGTTTCGCTTTGGCCGCGAAATCCTCTATGAACTCCCTCATGAAGTTGGCAACCCCCAGGAATTTTCTCAAATCCTGAAGGGTGCCAGGCCTGGGTAACTTTACCATGGCTTCCACACGGGCCGTCATGATACCTTTGGTTCCACAGGAAATTTGGACCCCAAGGAAAGTTACCTCTGCTTTAGCCAGATATGCCTTATGGGGACTCAGTTTGAGTCCTGACTTTGCCAGGAGTCCTAGCAGCTCTTTCAACAGAACCAAGTGTTCCTCCATGGTTTCTGTATGCAAAAGCAAGTCGTCCACGTATTGTAAAAGGCATTCCGGTCGTGAGAATACACTCAGCACAGCCGCCAATGCCTGATGAAAATACGTGGGGCTGCTATGGAACCCCTGGGGCAGTACCGCAAACATGTACTGTTTGTCCCCCACCGTGAAGGCAAATTTGTACCGACACGACTCAGTGAGTTCGATGGAGAAGAACCCGTTGGCAACATCGATGGTCGAGAATACGCGGCTTTTGCCACTTATTCTGGCCATGATGTCGGGAGTTTGGGCCACCACTGGGGCTGACGTAGGGGTGTATTTGTTAAGGACACGGAGGTCTATGGTCAGCCTCCATGCATTCGTGTCCTTTTTCTTAACTGGCCAGAGGGCATTGTTGCACTTTGAGTTGCCCTCAATGACCACACCCCTAGTCTTCAATTCAAGGATTGTGTCCATAATTGAATGGGTGGCCTCTGGTGGAAATCGATATTGGCGTTGAGGTGGAGGGTCAGGACCCTGTATGTCTACCAAAACGCCAATCAGTCTGCCACAGTCATTTTTACTTTGGGCCCACAGATCAGGGTGCTTGTACACAATAGGCTCAAGGTCTGGATTGTGTGAGACCTCAGGCCACTTGTGTTCCAGCACATCAGTAGAGTTATCTACTGCTGGCAAAGGTGGTCCCAGATACTGGCGTTGAATGACAAACACCTTGGCTCGTCTGGGACCTCTCCACACAATGCAATTTGCCAGATCCAGGATCCACCCATTTTGTGTCATTACATCGGTTCCGATAATGTTATCAGAACCGGGGTAATACCACATGGGTATCCTGAGGGTAGTGCACCTGGTAATCTGAATGATTACCTCATCAATTCTGTGGGCCTTCACCCCCCCTTGTTGGTGATCAAATCCGATCACCACACACTGAGGGCTGTTGGGGAGTAGATCATGCTTGATATTGGTAATGGAAATTTCCGCCCCAGTATCAAGCATGATTTCCGTTTCTTTATCTTTTATCGTGGCTTTTATATGGGGTCTCCCTGAAGGATCCAGTATGATTGGACATACTGGTGCCAACTCTTTAGGGACCCCTAATCCTCATTCGATATCCACCAGACTCCCAGTAGGTATTTGTGTGGTACATACTGCCACTCTTGCGCTCTGTTCCTGATCCTTAGGTGTGGAATCTCTTGATTCCACGCCCCCTGGGACATTCATGACCGCCAAGCATTTTGGTGCTTGCCCTGATGAATGTCCCAGATTCATATCACCCTGTCCCCCCACAGGCCTGGCAAAATTGGGTTTCATCCTGAAACCGTTATTATTGCCATTTTTATCCGAATTTGTCCGGTTAATGTTTAACCACTGTGGACAATTTCTTTTTATATGGCCCTCTTGTAAGCACAGGAAACAACGAAAGTTTCCTGCCCTTTCCAACGGTGGGGCCGTGGGGCGAACGGTGGATGTATACCTCGTGTGTTGTACCCGGTCGTCTTGTGACCTACCGTATACAGGCACACGCTCCCTCACTTTCACAGACTTCTTACTGAGCAGTATGTCTTGTCTACACTGCTCAATAATCATGGCTGCGTCCGTGAGGGATGGCTCCCTAGCTGCACTCAGCCGGATTGCAGTATCAAGATATGGGAATTTTTCCACAAACATGCGCACCATGCCTTGTGGAATCCCAATACCCTGATCTTTGGTAACCCTCCTGTACATTGCTTCAAACCGACTACACAATGACAAGGGTTCATCATGTATAGTAGGCTTGAATTTTGACAGGACCTCTGGAGTGACATCCCAGTGACCCGTGGCCAGTCTCGTGAGTATGGAGAGACGTTCTTCCTTATCATGAAACTGGCCATTCGTGGGTTGCATCCTCCCCGTTACCTCATACCTTTGATTAAGGTGTGTTGGTAACCATAATCTGAACAGCTCCATGCGATATTCCGGAGCCACTGAATATTTGTTACAGTGACCTTCGAAAATATCGCATGAAGCGAACGGATCTACATGGGGATCATATTTCGGGATCTCCTTGCAGATCCGTAACAGGAAGTTTATCCTTTCCATACTTGAATGGTTAGGATACATCTCTTCCTGTTTTTCCGGACGTGTTGGCGGATTGGAAGCGGAATATCCTCCACTCTCCTCTCCCCAACCGTTGTCCTGTTCCTGGTAACGGTTGCTACTCCTATTCTCCCCGGGTGTCGGGGTGAATCGTAGTGACCGCTCCACATGTCCCCTAGTGTCTACCACTGCGGATGTATTATCCGTTGAAGACCCTGGCGTTGTCGCCGCTGTCTCCCCCTGTGCCGTTCCCGAAACACAAACTTGTTTCGTGGGCACCATACCGTTGGTACTAGGCCTGGACAAATTGGAGATTGCCCGCTGCAAGTCTGCAATTGTTTGCGTCTTTGCAGCCAGGTCCTCCCTCATCTGAACAATCAGGGCATCCGTAGATACCGTATTGTTCCTATACTGATTAGTCTCAGTGTACAGCCGGAGTAGCTCTCTGTCCAAGTCAGAGTAGAGACTGTCCTTATCCGAGAGTCTCGACTCTAACACGCAGATTTCTCTTCCCCTCTCGACCGTACACTGGGCTTCCTCTTGTAATTGAACCTCTAGTGTGTGAATTCTTCTATAGTTATCAACACAACAATTGCAGTGGAAGTTTGCCTTGTCCGCAACCTCCCCTGCCCTTCTTGTGCTGGCAAGTGTCTCTGTGTGTTCCGCCTTCCAAATGGTATCCTCATAGGAAAGAACCAATTTGGCTAGCATTTGGAGGCGTTTGGTGGTCTTGTTAAAGACACTCCTACTAATACAAACCTGGTCATGAGCGTACACCTGGTCCAGTAAAGCGGACCACAGCAGCTCAGCGGATTTGTATGTAGTAGGAACAATGGGATTAAAAGTGCTGTTTTTGGCTAAGTGTTGGAGTGTGGAGAAGTTCATACTCACATTTTTCTGAGCCTCCATCTTCTTGTTGGTGCTGTACTCTCCCGTCCCTTGCAGCTGCTTGAAAGAAGTCCTTTTCTTCCGGAACGCTTCTTCCCGACCAGCCGGACTTCTATGTACCTCCAACGAAGATGGATCTCTTTCCGTGACGTATCCTTCTTCACACCCCAGCAACGGTGACCGTGTAAAGCAAATACAAAAATATTAGTACACAGATAGACTATAAGTTCTCTGCAAAAGATTTTGTTTTATTTCTGGTACTGTAAGGGAAGTATCGCTTCTCCTGTCCGAATTATCGGGTCCTAGACGCTCAGACACTCCGCTGACCGCGTCTCTCCTGCCCGCTAATTCACAGTACTAGCGACCCTTAGCCTTAAGACCAAAAACAAACGTAAAATCTACGCAGTGGGGCTGGCTCGCCAATGTAGAGGGGGAATATTAATGACCAATATTATGCGAATATCGATAATTAATATTCCTAAATAGGAGGAGCCGTCTAGTGAAGACTCCGCCTATTTATACCTTTATATTACAATAACACAATATCTTTGCTATGCCTTACACCAATCACTAATGCTAGCTGCATGCGCCTTACTAACTCGCTACCGCTAACAAGTACACGCTACACAAAGGGTACAAATATAACGGTATTTATTTAACACACTAAGCACGCAATACACTAACAATACACAGCACTACACATATACAATACTCAAACTACGCTACAAGTTCCCAATTCCACCCATAAACTAACTATACAATACACACATACAAGTATAACAACCCACCCACCTGACTAATATTCTATCCCTAGGGGGCACGACGAGGGTTGACGGTGGTCGTGCTGGGGTAAAGCAGACCACAAACCAATGCAGGGGTGATAACTAAGGGAAAGAGGGTATGGCAAGGGTTAATATAATAACCAGGGGCAAGGGAATGAGGGTATGGCAAGGGTTAATATCAGGGGATGGCAAGGGTTAATGAGGGTATGGCAGGGGTTACCAGGGGAATGAGGGTATATCAGGGGATGGCAAGGGTTAATATAATAACCAGGGGCAAGGGTTATTATAATGGGGGTATGGAAGGGGTATTATAATGGGGGTATTGTGGGGGCTTAGAGTGGCGTTGGTGGGATAGTGGGGGGGTAGATAGCGTTGGTGGGATAGTGGGGATTAATGGGGTATCGTTAGTGGGATAGTGGGGGGGGGTTAATAAAGATACTTAGGGTCCTGCTCGTTGTCCAGGGGGGCTCGTCAGTCCAGGGGATGATTCTCCAGGTAAGGTGGGCGGCCGGCTCTTCTTCCCTTTAGTGTCGGGCCAGCCGGACTTATATATCCAGCCGCCCGCACTCCGTACCGCCCACACAGCGGCGCGCGAGCGCGCACCACTGTGAGGAACACGTGGGCCGGCGCGGTGAGATGACGTCACCGCGCCTGCCCGCGCATCCCTGCACGCGCGCCGCAGGGCCGCGTGTACTGGCTGACAGGCGGGAGATCCTTTGATCTCCCGTCTGCAGCTCTTAGCATTCCGGACATCGCAATGGTAATTGCGATGCCGGAATGCGCATAATAGAGGGAGCGGAGGTGTCTCCACTTTCTCTATTATGCTCCAATTATCTCCAGCCGGGCTGGAGATAATTGGAACAAAAGGATTCAGATTCATTAGAATCTGAATCCTTTTGAGGTCACCAGAATGACCGGACCTTATCCGGTCATCCTGGCGCCTTTACTCAGAATGCATCAATGTGAATGCTTGGGCCACATTCACATTGATGCATCTGGGTCCATGTAGGGGGGGTTTAATGTGTATGTGGCATTTACTTCAGGGGGCATGAAGGGGGACATATATATCTATATATATCATGTATAGAGATTAAAGGGGCCCACATATACATTAAAGGGGCCCACATATACATTAAAGGGGCCCACATATACATTAAAGGGGCCCACAACATATTAAAGGGGCCCACAACATATTAAAGGGGCCCACAACATATTAAAGGGGCCCATCACCTATTAAATGGGCACGTGTATATGTATAGGCATTCGCGGGCCACACTATATGAATTCCCACAGGGGCATGAATGAGCCCCTGGGGAATATCGGAGGCGGATGGGCGCAGGTGCTGGGCACATTTGCGCACATCGTCCTCTGCACCGCCAATACATATACATACACACACACCCACACAATACGCGCCACCCTTCCTCAACAGAAGGTATACTATACATTCATTGATATTCTTTCTCAGGAACTACAAAGAAGATTTAGGGGAGATGTAATAGGTCCTTACTCCTCTTGAGGCCATTCACACACTATTTGAATTCTATGGAGAAGAGGAGCAAAAGTTAAAAACAGAGCTCAGGGTCTTTTATGCCTCTTTCCTGGACACATCCACCATGAAGGATCTGTTAAAAACACTGAGAGACAACACTGAGCAGGATATCTTTCCAACACTGGTGGAAATGATAAGAACCTATGTAACAATTCCGGTGTCAACAGCAACAGTGGAGAGGTCCTTTTCCAAGCTCAATCTGTTAAGCATCTCTTCTGAGAAACCTTTGTTCAGAAGAGATGCTTTCTGACCTCCTACTCCTGGCTGTTGAGAAAGACATTCCCATAAACCACAGTGAAGTAGTAAACATATACAGGGACATGGCCCTCCGAAGATTGCTGCTGTAAGGGAGAAATAACAAGGGAATGAATGTGATGGGGAGTAGGAAACAATTGTGTGAGTGTGACTGAATTGTGTTGTGTGTAACGTTATCACAAACATTTTTTTTTTTTATAGGGACGGAAATTTTATTACAGTTTTAATGTAACATGTTAGTTACAAAGTTGAAAGTTTGTATTGTATTTAAATAAAAAATATATATTACTATGTATCTGTCGTGTTTACAGTTACAGTATAAAAAAATTCATGGAGAACAAGGTAGGACTTCTAGAAAAGTAAGCTTTGTGGTACAAACATTTTTTGAAATTATGACAAGTGCCCTTTTTTTTTACTTAAGCCCCTGCCCTTCAAAATGTCTGTGCACGTCCCTGTCTGGGAACCCAGACTATCGGCTACCGATTTTACTTTCTCTCTAGCCCCACGTTGGGCGCCAAACTGTTAAAGCTGCTCTCAATCAGAGCCAAAGATGTTTGCTCTGCTGCTCCAAATTAGTAGCTTAATCCTAGGATTTTACATGCATGGAAGAAACAACACTGACACTAGACAGGGTCAAAGTAGTTCTTCTTTATTACACAAAGTTTAGGCAGTATATTTGTACATCAGAGAGTGCATCCCCCCTGAGGCTCGTGGCATTGCTCCATTGGCTAGAATACATAAGCAAAGAAAGGGATAACACTTAGCTTCTGCGCATTGTGCACTATTTTCCAACCTTTTGGTATGTGAGCTATGTAAACATCTAGGTACCAGCACCATATTGTAATGACTTCACATTAACATCAGTACAGCACACGTCATATATGACACATCAGGGAGGAGAGTCCTTTTAGATAGACAAACCCTCTGTGCTTTATTTCCAACTTGAGTAAATAAGGTGTTGTCCAAGAGCCAGAGAAAATGGGGGCCATCTTGACTTCTGAAAAATGATATCCACATCTCCATCAGTTCCATTATTGATGGCTTCTACTCTTTTGGTCTAGTACCTTGGAGGTTTGAACCACATTGAACATGAACTTCCAATGTGTCAGTGTGTTGGGTGGAGAATGGCTTTCAGGATCCTTTCAGATGTTCTATGTATCATATGAAGCATTTTACTAATTACAGGACCAGGATCGTAGTCTATGCTCTCATTTGTCCTTGAAGATCAAACTAATCAGGTGTTAAAGAAGTGGATGAAGAAGTATATATCCACTTTCTGACTGGCACTTGATGAAGGACAAGCCCTTGACTTGTGTGGCTACACCTTTACTTCGTGATCACAAAGGTATGTATGATGGCTTACGTGCGGTTGGGTTGGATCAGGTCCAATGTAATATTCGGGGAGGTGATATAAGATTAGAATTCTGGTGGGTTTATACATTGAACTCAGTTGCACCTTGGGGGAAAAAGGAAGATCTATTTTTATAAACAGGTATCGCAGGTATTTATGCGTTTATGTGTCTGGATAGGTCATCAGTATCTGATCGTTGAGGGTCCGACACCTTGGACCCCTACCAATGAGTGCCGATGCCTTCTCGCAGCTTTCCAAGCAGAGCACTGTACACTGTATAGCGGCTGTGCATGGTATCATGCTCAGCTCCATTCATGAACATGTCGTCACAGGCCTAGGAAAAGCAGGGAAAGGCAGCGGTGCTACTGCGAGTGCAGATGCCTTCTTAAACAGCTGATCGGCGGGGTCCCGGGTGTCAGACCCTCACCGATCAAATATCCAGAGGATAGGTCATCACGAAAAAAAATCTCGGAAAACTTCTTTAAGGGCTCACACACTTGGCCATAGTTTTTCTCCGCATGATCTGCGTTTTTTTGCGGATTGGATGTGGACCCATTCATCTCAATTGGGCCGCAAAAGATGCAGCGAGCATACAGGCAAGTCCGTTCCACTGCCCCACCAAAAAATAGAATATGACCTATTTACCATACACTCCGGTGAGTTAGCGATTGCGACACCACTAAAGCACACACTTTCAATCGGATCGTGTGTGATGGAGGTGGGTGAGCGCGATCGCAACAGCGCTGTACACCTGAGCTGCGTTATGGACGAGAAGTGACGCAGTGTATATACGCCCCTGGTGCATTTACCCATAAAAGGTGACAGGTCTGTTTGACTTGTGAGCTGTGGCCAGAGGAGAGCTGTGGCCAGGTCGTCGCTTACCGTTTGTTTGGTTGCACTGTATCGTGTCTGCTCCTGACCCGTGGTTAATAAAGTACATGAAAACATCGATTGGTGAGTACCGCTGGATTCTTTTCTTTTTTGCACGTGAATTATCTATGTCTGACACCAGCTGAGCACCGCCTGACCAGGGGATACGCTGAACAGTGTCCGCAGCTGTAATTGCAGGAGGAAGCGGGCTCATGTGCAGTGCCATCGTATCTGTTGTCTAACTCCATTGGAAAACAATATTCCGTCGACAGGAAACCAGACTGATCCGTTGGGCTTGCCCATATATTTCTATTATGACGGATCAAAATAGAATGCCTCTAAAAGTTTCCGTTTAGATTTCCCTCTTATGGATTCCGTTATTTTCCGTTATAACCATGTTATAATGGAAAGCCATAACGGAATACATAACGGTGATGTGAACAAGTACTTAGCCATCCTCAGGACAGGTTATCAATATCAGATCCTTGGGGGCCCGATACCCGGTACTCCCACCAGTTAGCTGTTCCCTGCAGCCTCCGATGCCAGAACTGCCGTAAGCACAAAGTGTAGTTGCTGTAGTGGGTTACATGAATGGAAGCTGAGCTGCAGTAACCGGCACGTTACGCGGTAAACAGACCTGTGCTTCTGGTGGTTCTGCTGCTGGAGTCTGCAGGGAACAGCTAACTGGTGGGAGTACCAGGTATCGCCCCCCATTGATCAGATATTGATAACCTGTCCTGAGCAATTCAGTTCAGCTCCTCCTTATCTATATCTTTGTATTTCACACTTGCTTCTATGTTACTTCCCTGTCCCAAGCATCTAGAAGGGATGAGAATTATTATAAAAACGGAAATCCACTTGTTAAACATATATGTAACTGAAGGTTCATAAGAACATTGACTACTCTCCTAAGCATCCAGCTGTTGCAGGTGTTGGTGGACGATTAGGTGTTTACATTGATTTTCATCTTTCACTTTGGGTTCCAGGTCTACAGTTGTACCTGTGAGACCACTCATGGGATTGGAGATCTGAGAATTACTGCTGCTCGCTGGCACTTTGCTTATGACCTGTGAGATACAGCCATTGCGCTCAAATATCTCTAAGACGACATAAAAGCTGCCACCTATTTCTTGAACAATAAGACAGCTGAGGATTTCACGCATAGCTCCTTCCTGGTGAGTCCACTTGAGATTATACTGAAACACAATTATTTTGTCTTTGACTGGATCTGGTATTAGAAAGTCTTCGGTACTGCGATGGGTGCACCTCATGTCCCCTCTTAGGCTAATCTGTTGGAGAGAGGAGTGCATGTGCCTGTCAGGCTCTCACCAGGAGCATATGTTAGAGGGGTCCATTATTGATGGCGTTCTACTCTTCCATTCTGGCACCTTGAACATGAACTTCCAATGTGTCAGGGTGTTGGGTGAAGAATGGCTTTCAGGATCCTCCCAGAGGTTCTGTGTATCATATAAAACTTTTTATTAATTGCAGGTCCAGGATCGTAGTCTATGCTCTCATTTGTCTTTGAAGATCAAACTACTGAGGTGTTAAAGAAGTGGACGATGAAGCAAATATCCACTTTCTGACTGGCACTTGATGAAGGACAAGGCCTTGACTTGTGTGGCTACATGTTTTTTTTATGATCACAAAGGTATGTATGATGGCTTAGGGGGGTTGGGTTGGATCAGGTCCAATGTAATATTCGGTACATTCTGGTGGCTTTATATTTGAACTCAGTTGCACCTTGGGGGAAAAAGGAAGATCTCCACTTTACTGTTTTTTATAAACAGGTATCGCAGGTATATATGCGTTTATGTGTCATTAAAAGGGTTTTGTGAGATTTTACTACTGATGACGTGTCCTCTGGATAGGTCATCAGTATCTGATCGGTGAGGTTTTTTTTTGGGCTCCAGATATGGATGATCTATCCTCAGGACAGGTTATCAATATCAGATACCTGGTACTCCCACGAGTTAGCTGTTCCCTGCAGCCTCCGACGCCAGGACTACTGGAAGCACAAAGTGTAGTGGCCGTGGCGGGTTACATTCACTGGAATGGAAGCTGAGCTGCAGTAACCAGCATGGCCACTATGCATTAAATGGGCCTGTGCTTCTGGTAGTTCTGGTGCTGGAGTCTACAGGGAAGAACTAACTGGTAGGAGAATCAGGTATTGGGCCCCATAGATCTGATATTGATGACCTGTCCTGAGCATTTCAGTTCACCTCCTTGTTTTTTTGTATTTCACACTTGCTTCCGCGTTACTTGGTTGTCACATTTTCATACTTTCTTTTCTCTTTCTTGCAGACCAGGGTTGGAGCCTCCATCTATTTCTAAAGAGCATCATCTGCCCTCGTTGATATGGAGAGAAGACATTTTTTGAACCTGTTTATGGAATTGTCTCCGGGAAACAGAGCTTATGTGAAGGAATTAGTATATACGTTGACGAAATCATCTCACCATATGTTCAGACTCTCCTCTCTTTTTTAAAAGATACGAAAGACACTGTCGTCAGGCTGCAGGAGATACATATCAATGAAAATACAAAGATAGCCAGTCTTGATGTTGAGGCTCTATATACCAGTATTCAACATGAATTAGGGATCAAGGCAGTAGAGTCTTTTCTCAACACGAAAGGCACACAATATAATGAAACCAATAATTTTGTCACTACACTTTTACGTTATTTATTAACTCACAACTATTTCAGATCAACGGGACTGCAATGGGTACGGCTTGTGCACCGAGTTTCGCAAATTTATTTTTAGGGTGGTGGGAAGATCGTATTGTATTCACTGAACAGAATGCACATTACACTAATCATGTGTAATTTTGGGGGCGGTATATAGATGATATTATAATTTTTTGGGATGGCAGTGAATCGGAATTCATTAAGTTCACAGAAAGTCTAAATGAGAACAAGATAGGCCTAAAATTCACAGCAGAAATACAATCAGTTTTTTGGATTTGAGGATCACCCTGCAGCCTGACGATAGTGTCACAACGGATATCTTCAGAAAACCAACAGCGACAAATAACTTCCTACATTGGAAAAGCTTCCATCCAACGTCACTTAAAAAAGTTATTCCACTGGGACAGTACCTGAGGGCTAGACAGAACTGTACAGATGAAGTGGCGTTTGAACAAGAAAGTAAACAATTATATTGAAGATTTCTGGCCAGAGGCTACCCCAAAAAAGTTCTTCATAAAGCAAACTATAGAGCTAAAAATACTGTCTACTTCAAATAAAGAAAAACAAAGAAGAAAAGAAAATAATTCGCTGTATAGGCAGGGCTTTTTTTCTGGCAGAACGCACCGGAACGACGTTCCGCCACCTTTTGACATCGCAGCCTGCCATGCTCCAGCATGGCAGGCTGCGATGTATCAGCGGGGAGGGGCTGGGAGGAGGAGCTGGGGGCCGGTGCGTTCACTGTGCTCCGGCCCCGCCTCTCCAGTACAGTTATAAAATGTGTAATTCAATTAATAATGATTCATGCTGCCCCCTCTGTAGTATAACATTCAATATATTGTACTCACAGGGCTACTGTTATCGTAATGCAGGCCGGCCGGGCAGACTAGCGGCAGCGTCACTGACTGACGTCACGTGCCTGCGCCGCCTGCTTCATTCATAAAGTAGGCGGCGCAGGCACGTGACGTCAGTCAGTGACGCTGCCGCTCGTCTGCCCGGCCGGCCTGCATTACGATAACAGTAGCCCTGTGAGTACAATATATTGAATGTTATACTACAGAGGGGGCAGCATGAATCATTATTAATTGAATTACACATTTTATAACTGTACTGGAGCGGCAATGGGCGGGTCTGTGGATGACACTGTTAAGGGGGGTCTGTGGATGGCACTGTTATGGGGGGGTCTGTGGATGGCACTGTTAAGGGGGGGTCTGTGGATGGCACTGTTATGGGGTGGGGGGGTCTGTGGATGACACTGTTAAGGGGTGGGGGGGGTCTGTGGATGACACTGTTATGGGGTGGGTGGGTCTGTGGATGGCACTGTTAAGGGGGGGGTCTGTGGATGGCACTGTTATGGGGTGGGGGGGTCTGTGAATGGCACTGTTATGGGGTGGGGGGGGTCTGTGGATGACACTGTTAAGGGGTGGGGGGGTCTGTGGATGGCACTGTTATGGGGTGGGGGGGTCTGTGGATGGCACTGTTATAGGATGGGGGGGTCTGTGGATGGCACTGTTATAGGATGGGGGATCTGTGGATGCCATCCACAGATCCCCCATAACAGTGCCATCCACAGATCCTCCACCCCATAACAGTGCCATCCACAGACCCCCCCCACCCCATAACAGTGCCATCCACAGACCCCCCCCCACCCCATAACAGTGCCATCCCCAGATCCCCCATTAACAGTGCCATCCCCATCTGGGGGGTTTCTTTGCTGGGCTGGACTTTTATAGCCCCCCCCAAATTTTACTTGCATCCCTGTTCTCTAAAGGGGCGGTTTTAAGGGGCGGTCCTAGGTGTGGGTAGGGGCGTGGCCAGGGGAGGGGGGGTGAGTTGCACCACCTTTTCTCTGAGAAAAAAAGCCCTGTGTATAGGAACATATGATGCACCGCATGAAAACATTTACAGTATTTTGAAACGACACTGGCATGGCCTGCGGTCAGATGGAGATGTGAAAGAAGTGATTTCTACCAATCCTACAATCACCTATAGGAGAGGGAGAAATCTATAAGAGATGCTGGTACATAGTCACTTCCAATAGAAAAGAAAAGTTGAAACATGGTTAACCGTCAAGGGTCATACCCTTGTGGGAATTGTACTTTTTGAACACTAGTGAGTCCTACAAAAGCATTTACAAACCCAGTTGATGGGAAAAGATATGAGATAAGAGATTTTATCAATTGTAAAACCATGGGTGTAGCATACACCATTCAATGTAATTGAATATAAATTGTATATCGGAAAAACAGTTCAAGAACTTTCTGAGTAGTATAAATACCAAAGATGATACCCCCCTCTCTAGACATGTAAGGAACTATCACCAAGGAAATTTCTCTATTTTAAAAGGTATGGGGAATACAGTGAATTAAAACAGGACCAAGACAAGGAGACATTGATAAAAAATTGCAACAAGAGGAAACTAAATGGATTTATCTCCTGCAATCCCTGTCACCGTCAGGACTTAATGAAGGCTTTACATTTTCGTCTTTTTTATAATTTTTCTATTATTATTTTTACGTATTAGTCATTGAAATGAATTGACACCAACTTTAGTTGTTATAAAGAACTTATAACAATTTACAACAGTGATACCAAAAATATATTGTAATGAGAAGAATGCCACCTTTAAAATGTTAAAACAATATTGTTAACGTGACCTAAAAGATTTGAAAGACCCCATAATAAATAAATATATATAATAAATATATATACAAATACAAACCGGATTCCAAAAAAGTTGGGACACTAAACAAATTGTGAATAAAAACTGAATGCAATGATGTGGAGATGGCAAATGTCAATATTTTATTTGTAATAGAACGTAGATGACAGATCAAACGTTTAATCCGAGTAAATGTATCATTTTAAAGGAAAGATACGTTGATTCAAATTTTCACGGTGTCAACAAATCCCCCAAAAGTTGGGACAAGTAGCAATAAGAGGCTGGAAAAAGTAAATTTGAGCATAACGAAGAGCTGGAAGACCAATTAACACTAATTAGGTCAATTGGCAACATGATTGGGTATAAAAAGAGCTTCTCAGAGTGGCAGTGTCTCTCAGAAGCCAAGATGGGTAGAGGATCACCAATTCCCACAATGTTGCGCAGAAAGATAGTGGAGCAATATCAGAAAGGTGTTACCCAGCGAAAAATTGCAAAGACTTTGCATCTATCATCATCAACTGTGCATAACATCATCCGAAGATTCAGAGAATCTGGAACAATCTCTGTGCGTAAGGGTCAAGGCCGTAAAACCATACTGGATGCCCGTGATCTCCGGGCCCTTAAACGACACTGCACCACAAACAGGAATGCTACTGTAAAGGAAATCACAGAATGGGCTCAGGAATACTTCCAGAAACCATTGTCAGTGAACACAATCCACCGTGCCATCCGCCGTTGCCAGCTGAAACTCTACAGTGCAAAGAAGAAGCCATTTCTAAGCAAGATCCACAAGCTCAGGCGTTTTCACTGGGCCAGGGATCATTTAAAATGGAGTGTGGCAAAATGGAAGACTGTTCTGTGGTCAGACGAGTCACGATTCGAAGTTCTTTTTGGAAATCTGGGACGCCATGTCATCCGGACCAAAGAGGACAAGGACAACCCAAGTTGTTATCAACGCTCAGTTCAGAAGCCTGCATCTCTGATGGTATGGGGTTGCATGAGTGCGTGTGGCATGGGCAGCTTGCATGTCTGGAAAGGCACCATCAATGCAGAAAAATATATTCAGGTTCTAGAACAACATATGCTCCCATCCAGACGTCATCTCTTTCAGGGAAGACCCTGCATTTTTCAACAAGATAATGCCAGACCACATTCTGCATCAATCACAACATCATGGCTGCGTAGGAGAAGGATCCGGGTACTGAAATGGCCAGTCTGCAGTCCAGATCTTTCACCTATAGAGAACATTTGGCGCATCATAAAGAGGAAGGTGCAACAAAGAAGGCCCAAGACGATTGAACAGTTAGAGGCCTGTATTAGACAAGAATGGGAGAGCATTCCTATTTCTAAACTTGAGAAACTGGTCTCCTCGGTCCCCAGACGTCTTGAGTGTTGTAAGAAGAAGGGGAGATGCCACACAGTGGTGAAAATGGCCTTGTCACAACTTTTTGGGGATTTGTTGACACCATGAAATTCTGATTCAACATATTTTTCCCTTAAAATGGTACATTTTCTCAGTTTAAACTTTTGTTCCGTGATTTATGTTCTATTCTGAATAAAATACTAGAAGTTGGCACCTCCACATCATTGCATTCAGTTTTTATTCACGATTTGTATAGTGTCCCAACTTTTTGGGAATCCGGTTTGTAATTAAAATCAGATTTTAGGTCACTTGCTATAAAATCAATGAAAAAAAATGATGTAATTAATAGGAGGGTGTAACGGAACGCCTAGCACCCCGACCGGGTACCTCCGTCGATAGATGCTCCTAGTGCTTTCCGAGGACTCCAAGCACTCCACTTGACACCGTACGCCCTGCAGACCCCACGAACCGCCGCAGCTTGGTTGGGGTCTCACCGTCCTCCACCCACGCTGGACCTACGACAAGGCTCCAGGCTCCAGTGGGTGAACCTCTCCTACAGCCAGAGAGCAGGAACAGCTCTTACAAGAGCTAGTAGTTATGCCAGGGGAGTATAGCAAATCTTCAGCATATAGCAATCCCCCAGTTTGATCAGTTATCCAAACACCAGTCTCAACATGATGAAGGATAAAACAGGAACCCTTTATTGAGGGCTACCCGCCCGTATTTATGCAGGTCTCCATCTGGTGGACACGCCCCCAGGGGACCAGAATGGAGACTGCGACACACCGAACAGATCCCCACAATGCATCATGGTTTCCTCCTCTCTGCCCCAGAGACAACCGAGGGATAATCCAATTATCTCTCAGGACAAAGGGGAGATCGCCAATACACACGTGGGGACAACAGGACAGAAATCACCATTTAAACACACAATGTCACACCCTCCCAGCAACCACAGACATTTAACATATTCCCAGATAGCTCAAGTCTGAGTGCATATCATTAGGCGAATGGCACTCAGACCACACGAATACAATTAAACTAGCCATCTGGGTACCATCACATAACAAAATACAATTCCAAAGACAGATTTAAGCTGTGCGGCCGGCCTGTCTTCTTTAAAGTTAGTATGGGCCATAATCCTGAGGCAGGAGGCTGGCAACCAGCCCCCTCCAAAACACCGTGGCGAGGTTGGTTTCGTCACACATCTCCCCCTTCCAGGGAAGACTAACCAGATACCTGACCTCACGGTCAGTACCTGAGTTAGTCTGGCAGTCCAACCACAACCCCATACTGGACCTGTTGAATTTTGGGGCCTGGCTCTGTTCTGTATGTCCCCAGCTGTTGAGTGGGCATCTGCGACTCCTTGCTGCCTTGTGGTTCTCCAGCTTGGAGCTGTAGGTACTTGGTGGGCAGAGGCCGACTGCGCTCTGCCCAGATGCCAGCTCTTCCGTGGGGGTAGCCTGTGGAAAGTCCGGCTTTGAAGAAGAGGGTAGGGGAGGGCAGAGGCCGACTGCGCTCTGCCCAGATGCCAGCTCTTCCGCTGGGGTAGCCGGTGGGGAGTCCGGCTCTGGAAAAGAGGATAGGGGAGGGCAGAGGCCGACTGCACTCTGCCCAGATGCCAGCACTTCCGCTGGGGTAGCCTGTGGGATGTCCGGCTCTGGAGAAGAGGATAGAGGAGGTCAGAGGCCGACTGCACTCTGCCCTGATGCCAGCTCTTCTGCTGGGAAGAAATCAGTGGGTAGCGCAGGCTCATCTCCTGCCCCCAGAACTCTGTTGGGAAGTAGCTGGGAAGGGGAGGGCTCGCTTACCTCCTCCTCCTGGTATCCCTGCGGAGATGGATGGGGATCTGGACCGACTGTCCAGCATCCCTGTAGGACTGGCACCGAGCCCGCGGTCTCATCTGCGCCCATGCAGAGGGGCTTGTGTTCCCCTTTTCCCGGTATCTCCGGCTGCTGGTGGAAGGTGAGGCCGGTTGCCTCTCCTCCCCAGGACTCTGGTTGCTGTAAGGCAGAGGAACCCCGCATCTCCTCCCCCTGGAACTCAGGTTGCCGCTGGGGAGAGAGACCGGTTGTCTCCTCTCCCTGTGATATGCACTGCCGCTGGAGATCTGGGCAGGCGGCCCAGCATCCCTGTAGGGCCAGTAGAGAGACCTCGGTCCCATCTCCACCTGCCATCTGTGGGTCCTCCCAGGACCAGTCTGTGAGGTCCCTCAACATTTGCGAGTCAGGATCACCTGCGTCCGCACCTGGCAACTCCGGCTGCTGCTGAGGGTCTGGGCCAGCATCCCAGCATCCCGGTGGAGAGCCCTCGGTCCCGTCTCCACCTGCCTGTTGTGGTTCCTCACAGGACCAGTCTATGAGGACCCCTACCTCTGTAGCTGGTACTGAAGCAGGGGATACTTCAGTCGGGTCTTCCCAGCTGTAGGGTTGTAGGTCTGGGACTGCCACCCAGCTCTCTGGCAGTGTATATTGGGACCGAATTGAGCTGAAGAAGTATTGGTAGTCCTGCTCCAGCTCCCACTCCTTTGTCACTAGAGATGCCAGGTCTTGTCTCACCTCTCTCGCTGTAGCCCAATCATGCATAGCCTCTCTGTAGTCATAGATATCCCAGAACCGGGACCCTCCAGCATCTCCGAACTCCGGTTCTGCGAAGGCCTCAAACAACAGGCCAGGGCCATCATAATCCTCACCCTCGGGTCTGTCGTGCTCAGCCATCCAGGGAGAGTGCCGAATCACATACCACCAGAGTGCCTGGTAGGCGTCATCTAGCCAAAGCTCCTTCCATACCAGGCTCTCCAGTTCTGTCACCCACTCATTCAGGGGCTCCTCTCCCAGAAGGGGCATTCGCAGGGCCACTCGCATCCGCAACTGCTGCTCCTCACTGGGGAGACACTCGCCCCGCCGACGCTGTACATCTTCCAGGGCCTCGTGCCAGACGCCTTTCCGGACTGCATCCCTCCAGTCCGGGTCATCATCCTCCTCGTAGTGGAACGCTGTTCGAAGACTAGCCGATTCCATCCTGCTGTAGCCAGGGGCGCTGTACGGATACTAGCGTTGCCCTCAATATACTCCACGAACGGTGTCTCTGAGCTGCTTCTCCTCACACTAGGACGCCATCCCACTGCTGCCACCAATGTAACGGAATGCCTAGCACCCCGACCGGGTACCTCCGTCGATAGATGCTCCTAGTGCTTTCCGAGGACTCCAAGCACTCCACTTGACACCGTACGCCCTGCAGACCCCACGAACCGCCGCAGCTTGGTTGGGGTCTCACCGTCCTCCACCCACGCTGGACCTACGACAAGGCTCCAGGCTCCAGTGGGTGAACCCTCTCCTACAGCCAGAGAGCAGGAACAACATCATGGCTGCGTAGGAGAAGGATCCGGGCACTGAAATGGCCGGTCTGCAGTCCAGATCTTTCACCTATAGAGAACATTTGGCGCATCATAAAGAGGAAGGTGCAACAAAGAAGGCCCAAGACGATTGAACAGTTAGAGGCCTGTATTAGACAAGAATGGGAGAGCATTCCTATTTCTAAACTTGAGAAACTGGTCTCCTCGGTCCCCAGACGTCTGAGTGTTGTAAGAAGAAGGGGAGATGCCACACAGTGGTGAAAATGGCCTTGTCACAACTTTTTGGGGATTTGTTGACACCATGAAATTCTATTTCAACATATTTTTCCCTTAAAATGGTACATTTTCTCAGTTTAAACTTTTGTTCCGTGATTTATGTTCTATTCTGAATAAAATATTAGAAGTTGGCACCTCCACATCATTGCATTCAGTTTTTATTCACGATTTGTATAGTGTCCCAACTTTTTGGGAATCCGGTTTGTAATTAAAATCAGATTTTAGGTCACTTGCTATAAAATCAATGAAAAAAAATGATGTAATTAATAGGAGGGTGTAACGGAACGCCTAGCACCCCGACCGGGTACCTCCGTCGATAGATGCTCCTAGTGCTTTCCGAGGACTCCAAGCACTCCACTTGACACCGTACGCCCTGCAGACCCCACGAACCGCCGCAGCTTGGTTGGGGTCTCACCGTCCTCCACCCACGCTGGACCTACGACAAGGCTCCAGGCTCCAGTGGGTGAACCTCTCCTACAGCCAGAGAGCAGGAACAGCTCTTACAAGAGCTAGTAGTTATGCCAGGGGAGTATAGCAAATCTTCAGCGTATAGCAATCCCCCAGTTTGATCAGTTATCCAAACACCAGTCTCAACATGATGAAGGATAAAACAGGAACCCTTTATTGAGGGCTACCCGCCTGTATTTATGCAGGTCTCCATCTGGTGGACACGCCCCCAGGGGACCAGAATGGAGACTGCGACACACCGAACAGATACAACACATCCCCACAATGCATCATGGTTTCCTCCTCTCTGCCCCAGAGACAACCGAGGGATAATCCAATTATCTCTCAGGACAAAGGGGAGATCGCCAATACACACGTGGGGACAACAGGACAGAAATCACCATTTAAACACACAATGTCACACCCTCCCAGCAACCACAGACATTTAACATCTTCCCAGATAGCTCAAGTCTGAGTGCATATCATTAGGCGAATGGCACTCAGACCACACGAATACAATTAAACTAGCCATCTGGGTACCCTCACATAACAAAATACAATTCCAAAGACAGATTTAAGCTGTGCGGCCGGCCTGTCTTCTTTAAAGTTAGTATGGGCCATAATCCTGAGGCAGGAGGCTGGCAACCAGCCCCCTCCAAAACACTGTGGCGAGGTTGGTTTCGTCACAGAGGGTACTTATGATTATAAAATGTTGGTTTGTAAATAATATGAATTAAAAATAAAATTTCCCCTATAAAAATCTATATTTTTGGTGTCTCCTGGGCTTTCCTTCCCGACGCAGTCCACAGAGGCCTATATTACTGTCATCCCGAAACCGGGTAAGGACCCGCACCTATGTGCCAGTTATCGTCCTATCTCTCTTTTAAATGTAGATCTTAAGATCTTTGCCAAATTGCTGGCGAATAGCTTAAATGTTCATTTGCCTTCTTTAATTTGCAATGGTCAGGTCGGATTTGTGCCGGGGAGGGAGGCCCGGGATAACACCCTTAGGACCCTTGATATTATCCATTATGCCAAATTGAAAAAGACTCCCCTTATGATCCTGTCCTTAGATGCCGAGAAGGCTTTTGACAGGATATCGTGGCCAGCCATCCAGGCTGCAGGCTGCCTTATCACATATTGGTGTAGGCCCGATGTTTCTGTCTAAGGTTCTGTCTCTATATCAGCGCCCTACAGCCCAGGTTAAGATTAACGGAACCCTTTCCTCCTCCTTCCCGATTCTGTCACAACCAGACAGCTGAGAAGCTCTGACAGAGGCCTTTCAGAACCACCTCCTTGAGTTTCTGTGTTGTGGTATTCAGCTCCTCCTCTCGTTAGTCTCTCTCAGCTGTCATGTGTTGGACTAATTGCTTCCCTTTAAATTCTTCCCCAGAAGGCTTTTCTGGGCGGCTTATATTTCTTCCTGGAGTATGTGTGCATGCCCATCTGGTTCTCCTCTTCTCTACAAAGTTAAGTGTTAAACTGTTATCTGTTATTTTCTGTTTGCTGGATCCCAGGTGACCCTGACTCCCTCCGTGTCTGGTGTAGGGAGCCGGTGGTCGTGTCCCCTCACTATTGTAGGGTGCTCAGGGGTTATATAGTCAAGGTACGTGGGATATGCATACCTCCACCATTCGGATCTATGCATAGGCTGAGCAGCCAGGGAAAGTGCCAGGTCTTCTACAGGGGTCTCCCTTTTGTTCCTTAGCTTTTGGATCCAGCGAGTCATTTATGCATGTTGTTTTGCCTTGTTACCTGTACACATTCCGTGACAGATTCACAACGGGACACGGCAGGGGGGCCCTCTGTCTCCCCTCCTGTACGTTCTAGTTATGGAAGAACTTCTTGCCTCTATCCGAGCCAACCCAGACATCTCAGGGATTAGGATAGGCTCACGGGAACACAAATGTGCGGCATATGCCGATGATCTCCTTTATATTACTTACCCCCCGTGTTTCCTTGCCCTCCTTGCTCAAAGAGACTCTGACTTTGGTGTTAGGACAAATTTTTAAATTAACATGTCCAAGTCTGAGGCCTTGAATGTCACTCTGCCGGAAGTCCTGGCCTCCTCCCTTAAGGGCTCCTTCCCTTTTGTTTGGCCCTCCGCTATCTCGGCACGAGAATCACCTCTGACCTCTCGCGGCTCTTTTCGTTGAATTTTACACCCCTCCTTCAGCGTTTTCAAAAATATCTAGATGGCTGGCGCGGACGTGATTTTTCCTGGTTTGGTAGGATTAGTATTCTGAAAATGAACCTGTTGCCTAAACTACTTTACTTATTGCAGACGATTCCCCTCCGTATTCCCTCCACATTCTGGTCACAACTGCGTCAGTGTTTCACGCAGTTTGTTTGGGCACCCGGCAGACCACGGTTAAAATGGGAAGTTTTGACACATCCTAATGAAGATGGGGGGGTGGGCCTACCTGATTGTCGATTGTACTACCACGCTACTGCGTATGCCCGGTTACTGGACATGATTCGCATGGACACGTCTAAGGCTTGGGTTACTGCCCTCCCAAGGTTGGCGGGACTACCATGCCTCTCGCATTCACATCTATCTTTTACGCCGCACCAGACCATTTTGATTCTGTCTTCCATAAACCAAACTGCGTCATTTATCGACCCTAAAGGCCCTTTATTGCTGATAACTGACCATCCTAACTTTCCCCCGGCCCGGTCGACTGGACCCTTCCTTACGGGCACGCGGAGCCGCCCACTCCGGTTCTGTCATGTCCTTTCAGGTTCTGCATTGAAGCCCCTATCTCATATACTGGACACTCCGACCCCCTAGCTACTATAACTGAATTAATCGATAAAAATGAACAACTATAAAGAAATAATAAACTACTAATGAATAGTGTGATAATGTTGGCAATTTACTAAATTTGATAAATTCAGTGGATAGATAGGAAGCTATTACTATCACTACTTTCAGCACAAAGTTGAATTTTTTCTAATGGTTTATAATATTAAATTCATCGAACTCTAGCAATTAGAATATAATAAGGGCATCACTTAATTTAAGAATATAAATTTGTCACAAATATTTAAATTTTATTTCTTTTTCCTTTTATTATTTATTTTTTTATTTTTTATTTTCTTATCCTTTATTTCTTATCTTTCACTTATTTTTTATTTGATTTAATATTTATCTTTATTTAAAGTATTAGGCACAATATATTAATATTAAGATAATCATGATATTATAGATTCACGATTAATGTTAGTTATCAAATATAAGTTAACTTGCCAGAATCATGATTATAGCGTTCATTAAATAATAATAAAAAATAATAAAGAAAATAAGTAATGCTGTAGAGGAATATGAAATAGTAGTTAATGTTATCATTCTACAAGGGTAGTAATGAAGAAGAAATATCAAGTTTTGGGACATGCGCAGTACCAACGGAGTCCTGAAGTAAATGTCTAAGGTGGCGCGCATGCGCCATGTCTCGGCACAGCTGCAGTGGCCAGAGTTATGTTATTACGGGCGGTGAGATGGACGGTGAGTTGTGTGGCGCAGAGAGAGGAGGTGGCGAACCACCACTGGCCGGACATTCACATTTCATAGTTTTATTCCGGCCTCCTCTCGGCATGTTTGCCGTGCTGCCGCCGGAACTCCGGCATGCCCCTATTATAGTCAATGGGGCCGGAGCGGTAGTCCGGGGGCACGCGTGCACTAGCGGCAGAATGGATCCGACAGGCTGTTCACCCGCCGGAACAGCCTGCCGGAGTTCCTTGCCGCTAGTGTGAAACTAGCCTTAGCGCAGTAGGTGACAGAGTCTAGCCTAACTATGAAAGTACAGGGAAAGATCAGTTAATAAGATACAATTGTAACTAATGATGGTACGCAACTAACTGGCCACTTTCTTGCTTTATCACTAACGCTGCTGGTGAGAGACAGACAGCAATTATTTCAACAACACAAATATTACAAATAATTAGTGGCAAAAGACTGTCACCTACTGAGAGTTTTAATAAGTCTCAGAGTATGTTGGTTTAAAGGGGTTATCCCATCTTAGACAATGGGGAAATATCGCTAGGATATGCCCCCATAGTCTGATAGGTGCGGGTCCCACCGCTGGGACCCGTACCTACAAGGAGAACGGAGCCGGGGAGAGTTGTGGCTGGAGGACCCCTGGTTTCCCGGGGCCCGTCCACCACCAGGCGCAGCTCCCCGCCTCTCCCATTGAAGTGAATAGGAGCGCACCGCACATGCGCGGCCAACGCTCCCATTCATTTCTATGGGGATAATGGAAATAGCCGAGCCAGCGCTCAGCTATTTTCGGCGGCTCCATAGAAATGAATCGAGGGGCGGCTGCGCATGCGCGGTGCGCCCTCCTCAACTTTCTCCGCTCCGTTCTCCTTGTAGGTGAGGGTCCCAGAGGTGGGACCCGCACCTATCAGACAATGAGGGCATATCCTAGCGATATGCCCCTATTGTCTAAGATGGGATAACCCCTTTAACGTTTAAAAGAAATACATAAATAAAAGTTACGTCTTAATTTATTCGGCAAGTGTATAGAGACGTTCTATAGTCAAGGGACTAAGTGGAGCTAAACTAACTGTGCATGCTTCCTCTCTATACCGCCATAGGGTGCTCCGTGCACAACATATACTGTGCTTGGAGTCTTCGATGCCCCGATGCCCTCTCTGTAAGCTGCCCTCTATAATGCCAGGTCTCTGACTGGTACCAGGGCATCCAGGAAACTATCATGGATTTCTCCGGTGATTTGAAACCATTGCCAACATTTTTTTTAATGAAATACTACGATATCTGCCATCGATAGACGTGATTATTTCACTTGTGACACTTTTATTGAGGATGACACGATATTGTTCGCTGAGGTATAATCTGAGGATGGTTATGGTTTGGTATCACATATTATTTAGGGTGGCTACTGCTGCGGCGTCCCCTTTGGTATGCCTTTCTGTTGTGCTTTACATACATTTTGGACATTGTTCTCATTCATTCTTGGTTTTGGAATCTCATTGTATTGGTGATATTTCCTATCACTTTGTAGCGCTATTTGCTCGTGTAGACGGCAAGAGTCTTTTATCATCATGATTCACCAGATAATAAATGGATGACGGTGCGGATATCTGTTCACGTTTATATCGAGATGCATCAGGGGGTCGCACTTGTGAAGTGATAAGGATATACTTGGATGAATTGCTGGCATGTCATTTCATCGGTACAGCCTCAGCCAGCAACTTAATGTGCGGATCCCAGGAGCTTGCGGCTTACATTTGATAGTACGCTGCTATTACGCACTTGTCTGGTACACTGTTAATGCGCCATACTACATATAGTGCACATGCGCGACATGAATGTATTGAGATGTTTATACCTCCTCAGATCCCAGAGCAATATACCTTGGTGCAGACGGCCTGTGATATATTCATGATGTCTTTCACGCCCCTCGGGGCAGTTAGCATGGCTCTGGCGCAGGTGAACACTGGTTTCCGTAAATGCTCTCTTCTAAAGATTCCTCTATGATGTGTTTCCTTTGGTTGTCTCTTTGGAGTTATTGATACATATATAATGGTGAGAGTCATTACCTTCATGAGAGCGCAGGGGAAGCTGAGTATTTCAGTGATACACTTGGGGCAGGGTTTGGGTTGGATATCCTGCGGCTGGACACTTATTCTACTGACTTCCGCGCTGGTAACATCATTATTCCTGAGGTTTTCCTGTTATAATGACATAAATATAATAACTAAAATAAACTAAACAGTGGTTATTGTCTCTGAATGTTAAAGTCTTTGTTCTCGGCTCCAGCTTCACCTATATTACGTCGGCTAACCCACTACGTGGGTGTTAACGCTAAAACTGTTAGCGCCATTCTTCAATGAGCTCCACCGATGCTGAGGGTAACAGCCAAGAAATACGCGGGAAATCATATCCCACGAGACTTGGAAGAAAGAGGAAAGAGGACACCCCAATAAGAGGAATTATCAAGGTGGAGGAGAAACTTCCAATCAAAAACTTCAGGTAATTAATTTATCTGATATTGAGTTAAAGGGGTTATCCCATCACAATGATCACTGTTAAATCTGTTAATGATTTGACAGTGATCATTTTTGTAAATACATTTATTTACCCAATTCCCACCCTTTTTGAGAAAATAAATTTCCAGGCGGACTGTTTCTGCAGTATAGTATTGGGGGCATAGCGGGTACAGTATTGGGGGCACTATCTGTGTGGTAGTTTGTATTTCCAGGGGGACTGTTTCTGCAGTATAGTATTGGGGGTGGCAGGAAACTAATGTCTGTTTCTCAATCTCTGCAGTGAAGGGAGATGGCAGAAAAATCATCATGGCGGTCTGGTCTGAATGGAGAAGATGAGGAAAGAGAACGTCTACAACAAAGGTGACATCACTGGATGTAAGAGGTAGGTGGCGCTATGTAGGAGAGGAGATGCTCCGGCTCCTCCCCCTGCCATTTGCAGAAGGAGGATTCAGAACTGGGTGAGGATGACGAAAGGGGGCAGCAGGCCACGGGCGGGTGGCAGATGGTGGGGGGAACCACAGGCCTTGAGCAGGATCAGGGTAGGGAGGAGAGCGGAGGAGCTTCCTGGCTGTAGCTTGTTATATAAGCAGGCAGTGCAGCCAGGACGGCCTCCCCTCTCCGTATGATGTGTAGAGACCGGCCGCAACTATAAAATGTCAGCTGTACAGTGTGTGTTGGGAGTGGCCTATTATATGTAGGAGGGGCTTTTAATGATGGGCGGGGCTAAAAATGGGCCACTTGACTAGATTTGCCCCCCAGGACTAAGGCTGCCAGTCCTCCCCTGAGTTATATACATACTGACATCTTCCGGAAACCTACTGCAACAAACATCCTTCTCCATGCTAGGTCTGCACATCCTAAAAAACTTATTGAAAGCATTCCGACGGGTCAGTTTCTGAGGTTACGGAGAATATGCTCAGGTGGTGCCACCTTTGAAAAACAAGCTAGTGAATTGGAACACCGGTTCAAAACAAGAGGATATAAGGATACCACAATAAGGAGGAGTTTCTTGAGGGCAAAGAACACCAAGAGGGAGATTATATTACAAAACAGAAGACCCTCCCCCCCCCCCAACAAAACGAATGAAGAAAAATTAGATTTATAACCTCTTACAATTCGGATTGCATTGATGTGATAAATACTTTGCGGTAATATTGGGACATCCTACTTTCCGATGAGACATTGAAATTGAATCTACCTGGCTATCCTGCAGTGACATACAGGCGTGAAAAGAATTTCCGTGATACCTTGGTTCGGAGCCATTATGAAGGTATGACTCCAACTACAGCTTTGGGGTCTAAGGGACCAAGATGGGGTTGTCGCCCTTGCGGTATGTGTGTAGCTTGTCCTAACATTGAACGTACGAATATGTTCACAGACGCTTCTGGCAAAAAGAATTACCAAATTACATATGCTATTACCTGCAACACAATTGGGGTTATCTATATGGCCAGATGTCCATGCAATCTTCTATACGTAGGTCTAAGCTCACGTGAACTCGAGACAAACAAGAGAACACATCCTAGGTATTGAATCAGCTAAAGAAGAGGAGGACTTGACAAAACTCAAGACGATCCCCCGCCATTTTAAAATCCCTCATGGTTGTAACAGCTCGTTATTAAAGGTAAGAGGGATCGACAAGGTTCTTGTGAGTAAGAGGGGAGGGGGTTGGAAACGCTTACTAGCACAAAAAAAGGCCAGGTGGATTTTCCAATTGGATACTGTCACACCTCGCGGTTTGAATGATAATCTCAGTTTTGCCCCCTTTCTATTTATTTAGGGAGAATGGATATTTGGGTGACTGTCCGTATGTATATGTTACTACTTACCTTAATCCTCCTGGACCATATAGGCTCGTCTTCATTTCTGGCTTCCCATAATCATGAAGAACGTCTAAAAAAATGTTATAAAAAATATATATATACCGTATTTTCCGGCGTATAAGAGGAATATGGGTTAATATTTACTGTCAGCCATGTCCTCACACCCACCATTTGCTGAAAGATAGCAGAGGTAGTGAACTCCACAGGAGGGCCCTGCTTCAAAGCAGCAGCCAGATAGCAGAAAACTCCTAGCATGCCACATTTGGTTACATTTCACACCTCCATTCAGACAGCACGGATCCTGCAGGAAAACATCCCTGCAGGGGGTCTAAGCCATTCCCCAGTTCAATCGAATCTAGCAGACAGCATGGAACTGGCGATTTATAAGGAATTATAAATCGCCAGGCCATCGCAGGCGCAAAAAGGATACATATTTGTGTCCCGGTGGCCATGATGAACATGCCCATGGTCTTAGTTTGATGGTGGGATGCCAGGGAAGGGAAATATACATAACTCCCTACAGAAACAACATAGGGGCACCATGTTTGGACCCTAGTTGTAGCCGGAACCCAGGCGGATCAATTGGGCCCAGAACCACATCCCTATGACATTCTGGTCTGGAGCTATGAACCCTAAAGGGTTTTGTGGGTCATTTAAGCCAAAAGTGGACTCTTCCCAGAGGAGGGGCCGGCTACAGGTTAAAAGGCTTGTGCCAGCAAGCGGGCAGGTCTTTTTCTGCAAGGGGGTCACATCGTGCAAATGTGTTTGGAGAGACCTGGAAACTAGCTGACATCACTGCCCTCCATGTGAATACAGCAAAGGAACATTCATCTACCCAGTAACTGACTTGTGCTCTGTGTAATCCTGTTTGTACCATATTACCTGTATCTGTAACCTCAGACCACTGTATATATTCTCTGTGTATATTGTGTTATCTAGTGTGCCCTTAAGGCGATTAAATATATAATTTAATCTTGTGCTATCTCGATCACGAATCCCGTCTGTGTTTCGGCCTAGTTATAAGCTACCGCGGGTTGCTTTCTCACCCTATATAATCCTGTTAGCGGACCGGGCTTATATCAAACGAGAAGCTGGTGGCAGATTACTCGGACTAAGACAGCGCTGTTTTCACTGCGGCAGTGAAAAGGCTCTCAGCTTGTTGCCTCTCTGTGCCCGCGTCGACAGGAGGTGTCTGTGTAAACTGTACCAAGCTGACCTTACTTGCTCCTCCAGGAGGGTGTAACATCACGCTTTGGTAACCACAGACCATACCGCATCTCGTGAGCTCGACGTAGTTGACGTCAAGCGGGCACAAGGGGTGGTATCCGTCACAACGACTTTTTAACACATGAAAATCTTCTCAAAATTTGGGGGTCGTCTTATACGCCGGTATACGGCGTGCTTAAACTTATGGTACTTACTTATGAGCCGGACTGGAGATGACAACAACACTATTCTCTGTTGTGAGATCGTGAAAACTCAGATCCGATGGTATATTCTAACCCTGAAGCGTCCCCATCACCATGGGAACGCCTCAGGGTTAGAATATACCATCGGATCAGAGTTTTCACGATCTCACAACAGCGAATAGTCTTGTCATAAGACTATGCAGCTGTTCATGAGTTATAGACAGCGCCCTCTATTGGTTGCATAGTCTTGATTATCTATTAGCTGATTGTGGGAAACGGCGAATTCTCCATTCTGCGCTTCCACGTGTCTGACCGAACCTCCTTATGCATAAGCTGGGCAAGCAGGTGAGTGGCGCGGGTGGTTTGTGCTTGTGTGGTCCTCGCGCTGCCCTGGGTGGAGGGTGCCGGGGCCGCTACAGCGAGCGGTGAGGATGGGTCTCGTGCGGCTGAGGCAGGCGGCACTGCGTCCACGCCATTATCAAAGTTAAATTCCAGCCTACCCTGCTTGGCTTGGGTCTTCTTACCCCGTGGCATCATGGGTATGTTTACTAAGGGAGCCGGGCACAATTGGCAGGGGTTTTATGGATTGGGAGAGGGGAACTGACTTACAGGGCCGATCCTACACGGGGTGCAGTGGGTGCCCCGCACCCCAGCGCTGTCACCTGAAAGGCGCCGAGCGAGCCGCCGGGACTTTTTTTTTTTTTTAACCACCTCCGGACCGCCCGGTGGGCCGGGCCGCCTCAGCCTCAGGGTTCGAGTGGGGCCGGGGGTGTGCCGCCGGCCGGCCGGGTATGGCCTAATCAATTCACATCACACCCCTGTCACTGTCTGTGACTGCTCCGCTCCGCCTCCTGCCAGCCCACTGTGACACAAAGAACAGACACAGACACACGACACATATACTGACGTGACTCACGTGTGAGACTGAGACCGCCTCCTGTAGTCCGCCTCCTGTGCTCTGCCTCCTGTGCTCTGCCTCCTGTGCTCCGCCTCCGTGCTCCGCCTCCTGTGCTCCGCCTCCGTGCTCTGCCTGACTGCCTCCCATCTTCCGGCGGCCGGCAGCGTAACGTCGCTCACTGCGACGTAACGTAGTGAGTGACGTCACGTCACGTTACAGTTACGCTGCCGCCGGCCGCCAATTTTGAATATTGAAGAGCGGGACTGGAGCACTGCTGCCAGTGCCACGCCAGTCACGCCACCAGCTTCTGCCTGCCAGTGCCCGCCCCTGCGCCCTAGTAGTGCCAACTGGCTTGTACTAAGTTGTGAGAATACATTTGGAGTCCTCCTGACTGAGTCCTGACTCCTGACTGTCCCAGGCAGTAAGTTAGTGAATACTGAATAGTGATGATTAGTGATAGATTATATTAGATAAGATAGTAACTTATGTAAGGCCTCTTTCACACTTGCGTTGTCCGGATCCGGCGTGTACTCCACTTGCCGGAATTACACGCCGGATCCGGAAAAACGCAAGTGTACTGAAAGCATTTGAAGACGGATCCGTCTTCAAAATGCGTTCAGTGTTACTATGGCAGCCAGGACGCTATTAAAGTCCTGGTTGCCATAGTAGTAGTGGGGAGCGGGGGAGCAGTATACTTACAGTCCGTGCGGCTCCCGGGGCGCTCCAGAATGACGTCAGAGCGCCCCAGGCGCACGGATGACGTGTACATGCGATCACGTGATCCATGCGCTTGGGGCGCCCTGACGTCATTCTGGAGCGCCCCGGGAGCCGCACGGACGGTAAGTATGCTGCTCCCCGCTCCCCACTACAGTTTACCATGGCTGCCAGGACTTTAGCGTCCCGGCAGCCATGGTAACCATTGAGAAAAAGCTAAACGTCGCATCCGGCAAGGCGCCGAAACGACGTTATCAAACGAGAAGCTGGTGGCAGATTACTCGGACTAAGACAGCGCTGTTTTCACTGCGGCAGTGAAAAGGCTCTCAGCTTGTTGCCTCTCTGTGCCCGCGTCGACAGGAGGTGTCTGTGTAAACTGTACCAAGCTGACCTTACTTGCTCCTCCAGGAGGGTGTAACATCACGCTTTGGTAACCACAGACCATACCGCATCTCGTGAGCTCGACGTAGTTGACGTCAAGCGGGCACAAGGGGTGGTATCCGTCACAACGACTTTTTAACACATAAAAATCTTCTCAAAATTTGGGGGTCGTCTTATACGCCGGTATACGGCGTGCTTAAACTTATGGTACTTACTTATGAGCCGGACTGGAGATGACAACAACACTATTCTCTGTTGTGAGATCGTGAAAACTCAGATCCGATGGTATATTCAAACCCTGAAGCGTCCCCATCACCATGGGAACGCCTCAGGGTTAGAATATACCATCGGATCAGAGTTTTCACGATCTCACAACAGCGAATAGTCTTGTCATAAGACTATGCAGCTGTTCATGAGTTATAGACAGCGCCCTCTATTGGTTGCATAGTCTTGATTATCTATTAGCTGATTGTGGGAAACGGCGAATTCTCCATTCTGCGCTGACTCCTGACTGTCCCAGGCAGTAAGTTAGTGAATACTGAATAGTGATGATTAGTGATAGATTATATTAGATAAGATAGTAACTTATGTAAGGCCTCTTTCACACTTGCGTTGTCCGGATCCGGCGTGTACTCCACTTGCCGGAATTACACGCCGGATCCGGAAAAACGCAAGTGTACTGAAAGCATTTGAAGACGGATCCGTCTTCAAAATGCGTTCAGTGTTACTATGGCAGCCAGGACGCTATTAAAGTCCTGGTTGCCATAGTAGTAGTGGGGAGCGGGGGAGCAGTATACTTACAGTCCGTGCGGCTCCCGGGGCGCTCCAGAATGACGTCAGAGCGCCCCAGGCGCACGGATGACGTGTACATGCGATCACGTGATCCATGCGCTTGGGGCGCCCTGACGTCATTCTGGAGCGCCCCGGGAGCCGCACGGACGGTAAGTATGCTGCTCCCCGCTCCCCACTACACTTTACCATGGTAAACAGGACTTTAGCGTCCCGGCAGCCATGGTAACCATTGAGAAAAAGCTAAACGTCGCATCCGGCAAGGCGCCGAAACGACGTTTAGCTTAAGGCCGGATCCGGATCAATGCCTTTCAATGGGCATTCATTCCGGATCCGGCCTTGCGGCAAGTGTTCCGGATTTTTGGCCGGAGCAAAAAGCGCAGCATGCTGCGCTATTTGCTGCGGCCAAAAAACGTTCCGTTCCGGAACGGAAGACATCCTGATGCATCCTGAAGGACGGACTGTCCATTCAGAATGCATTAGGAAAATCCTGATCAGTATTCTTCCGGCATAGAGCCCCGACGACGGAACTCTATGCCGGAAGACTATAACGCAGGTGTGAAAGAGCCCTAAGTGAGCTATTGAGCTTGTAAATAAACTTGTGCAAACTGCAAACTATATGAGTAGTTACTAACTACTCATATACTTTGCACAAGTTTATTTACAAGCTCAATAGCTCACTTACATAAAGGAACGGACGTCTTACAATAGGGTGGGACACTGTTATGGGGGGGGGGGAGGAGAAGTGATATGTGGATGATGACACATTTATATAGCACAAGATGCTTGCGCTGCCATATATGTGTGTCATCATCCACAGATCCCCCCGGCCACCTATAACAGTGTCATCCACAGATGCCCCATAACAGTGTGTCACCCACAGATGTCCCCATAAGTTCCATAACAGTGTCATCCACAGATGCCCCCATAACCGTGTGTAATCCACTGATGCCCATAACAGTGTGTCATCCACAGATCCCCCATAACAGTGCGTCATCCACAGATGCCCCCTAACAGTGCGTCATTGTAAAGGGGAGGAGTTAGTAAGATAACCACGCCCACGTGGGGGCGCCAGAAATATTTCTGCACCCAGGCGCCTGTGACCCTAGGATCGGCCCTGCTGACTTACTTGAAGTGGGATTGTGCCGGAGCTATGCGTTCATGCGGCCATCACGAACGGCTGCCTAGCCACGCCCCCCTGGTTGCATAGCTTTATACGGTGAGTATAGCCTAAACCCTATATTTTAACTGGAAAAGTTGGGGGTCGTCTTATACTCCCAGTCGTCTTATACGCCGGAAAATATATATATATATATATTTTTACATAATTGTCCGATGGCTTGTATAAGCTCTATGAATTCATTCATTTTTATATATTTATGATCACATATCACTGTTTTCATTATTATTACTATGCATTTTTCATCAGCTGTTCATATTTATCCAATTGGTTTGAAGCACGTTTTTTTTTTATTATTTACACAACCATTAATTCACACATCATAATTATGTATTTATGCTAATCTGTCAATATGTTTTTTTTTATCTGAGCTTTATTTTTTTTATTTTTTCCAAGAAAATGTTATTTTCCAAAGAAAGGACATACATAAAGTACAATTCCAAAGCATTGCATGTTTGTTACAGATCATTTTCAGGAAACATACATTGATGTCTATGTATACAGTAAAGACTCAAGACAATTTGCCCTCTACTTTAATTATTCTCAAAACCCTTCAATTAAAGGCCCCCCCCCTCCCTAGATCTGAGAAAACCCAGTCACCCCCCCCCCCCAACCCCAAACCAAAACTAACCGTCGTCCTGCCAGAACATTCACCATACCTTTCGACAGACATGGGCTAGAAGTATGACATCAACAGAAGTAACAGAAGTAACATCAACAGAAGTAAGCCTGTTATTGTGCCAAGCGGCCTAGCGGCCCTTTCAACTGCTCCTCCAGATACCACTTTGTTAATGTGAAGGGTCTCATGACCTGCTCAATTTCGGAGTATCTGAGCTTTATTATTTAATTTTGATTTAATCATGATTCTGATGTAATTCATTCACTTTTTTAACTTCTGTATTTGCATTTTCTTCGCATGCACTTTCACGTTCCTACATGATCACTTATCACTTTCACCCCCTCTCATGTGTTGCACTTGCACTTTATTTATTCATTTAATGTATTATTTAAATCATCGATCAATCATGAGTATTATGAATAATTTGCACATGATCCATTTCAATAATTGGTTTTAAGAATAATCGATCAATATCCCCCGATTTGGATGCAGCATAGTGTGTCTCGGTGCCGCGTGGTTGATTCTCGCTGATGTCCGTAGTCTAGCGATACTTCGGGGACTCCGCTGTGGAATGCATACCGGAAGTTTGGGTATGCGTTCCACAGCCGAGCTCGGCTCGGCGTTGAATCACCCGTACTATTTGGTTGTTTAGTCATCTACATGAGCGCATTTTCATATTATAGGTTGGCCAACATGTTCTGATATATTTATCTACATTGATATGCCATTGATGTCGGCTATCTATGGATCTTTGACACTTAAGAGGAAGTGATTGTGGAACGTACACGTATACGTACTATTGCTCCAATTATAGTCCACCTCTCCCATCTGTTTTTAATTCAATAGCAATCAACAAGTTATAAATAGGCGTCGGAACCAATAGTCAAAACCAATAGTGAAACGTACGTCGGGGTGGAGGCATACTGGTCTGTATCTGACAATCGTGCAGGGTTAGGTTTGGTGTATTTCATATGTGTTATTACTTCTGACTTTATATATTGCTGCTTTCATTGTCCATTATTTTGGGATCTGTACCTTTTAAAGTTGTTAGCACTTTATATTTTTTTTAAATACGTGTACCCATTAGTTGGCAATGGATTTGAATGCCATAATAAGACTCTCTTGTTATATGGTGTTTATTACTACGAGACCACTGTTGCTTCCTTTCATATGTGCTGCCGTTGTTGTGTCTGATTTTACATGTGATGTTTAATTAATAAAGATATTGTCACTCAGTATCTGCTCAGGATTTTTTGTGGGGGTTAGATATTTTGCTTTGGTGCAATTGAATGAGCTCCCAGGGTTGCTCCTGGGCTAAGACTTAAAGGGGTTGTGCAGGCGGTACCTATGGATGACCTATCCTCAGGATAGGTCATCAATATCTGATCGGAGGGGGTCTGAATCCCAGCATCCCCGCCAATCTGCAGTTTGAAGAGAATACGGCCTTCATGTGAGCGCTGCTTCCTCTCCAAGATCACACTGCTCGTTGTCTCGCTTATAGCGGCTGCGCAGTGTAATTGCAAGCGCTCGTCCCATAGAGCACTTGTAATTACACTGCGTCAAAGAGACGACGCACAGTGTAATTCTGAAGAGGTGGCAACTCTCACACCAGGGCTGCCTCCGCTGGTGATTGGCGGGGGTGCTGGGATTTGGACCCCTAAAGATCAGATATTGATGACCTATCCTGAAGATGGTAGGTCAGGATCTGGGTCCCCACCATCTCTTGCAGGCGCCAACTATATTATACTCCTCGCTGCGGCGGCTGGACCACCTGTAACTGGGGCCGGAGCTTCAGCTATTAACTACATGGCTGATGGGGCTCAGTGAAGGACGACGGGGCCCATCTAGACTCCACTATCTAGCGCAGCGCTGGACAGAGGAGTCAGACTGTAGTATGCCAGGCTTGGCCACCTGCTGCCGTGGGTGGCGGACCCTGTATGCATAGTTTGCCAACTGTCCCGGATTTGCAGGAATGCCTACCAACTTTTAAAAATTGCAAACAGGGACAGTATGTGCAATTTTTTTCATGATAGGCCACGCCTCTAACTCCGCCCTAAGCATAACCATACACACCCAGTCCGCTTAATGCCACCGCATAGTCATTATTCCCCCTTTGTACCATACACAGTACTAATGCCCACATTGTGCCCCCCTTCACAGCAGTAATGCTCACTTATGCCCCTTCACAGTAATGTCCCCCACAGTAGTAATGCCCATATGTGCCCCTTCGCAGTAGTTATGTCCAGATGTGCCCCCCTTCACAATAGTTATCTCCAGATGTGCCACCTTCAGTTACCATGCCCAGATGTGCCCCCTTCACAGTTGCTATGCCCAGATGTGCACCCTTCACAGTTGCTATGGGCAGATATGTGCCCCTTCACAGTAGCTATGCCCAGATATGTGCCCCCTTCACAGTAGCTATGCCCAGGTATGTGCCCCCTTCACAGTAGCTATGCCCAGGTATGTACCCCCTTCACAGTAGCTATGCCCAGGTATGTGCCCCCTTCACGGTAGCTATGCCCAGATATGTGCCCCCTTCACAGTAATGTCCCCCACAGTAGTAATGCCCATATGTGCCCCTTCGCAGTAGTTATGTCCAGATGTGCCCCCCTTCACAATAGTTATCTCCAGATGTGCCACCTTCAGTTACCATGCCCAGATGTGCCCCCTTCACAGTTGCTATGCCCAGATATGCACCCTTCACAGTTGCTATGGGCAGATACGTGCCCCTTCACAGTAGCTATGCCCAGATATGTGCCTCCTTCACAGTAGCTATACCCAGGTATGTGCCCCCTTCACAGTAGCTATGCCCAGGTATGTGCCCCCTTCACAGTAGCTATACCCAGGTATGTGCCCCCTTCATGGTAGCTATGCCCAGATATGTGCCCCCTTCACAGTAGCTATGCCCAGGTATGTGCCCCCTTCACAGTAGCTATGCCCAGGTATGTGCCCCCTTCACAGGAAGTAAAAAATAAAAACAGTATATACCCACCTCATTCCTCCGATGATCACAGCTCAGCGGCCGACACTCTCAGCTGCAGCAGTTGGAAGGATGCACATTGCACTTGGTGTGTAGGAGGAGGAGGAGCAGAAGCAGATTCCCGGATGGCACCGTTCCTCTTACACGGACCAGCAGCGCAATGTCTGACAGCAACATACCTGCTGTGGAGCGCCGACTGCTGAGCTGAATGGTGAAGCGGGACATACCTCAGCCATTCCGGGGCCGCGGGGCAGCCACTGAAGTGTTCAAGCCCCTGGCTATCTCCAGCAGCTCCATAGAGCGGAATGGAGCAGCAGCGCCCATGTGTCCGGCTCCAGGGGCGGACTCTGAACTTAAAGTGGTCTTGGAAAAAAAAAAACTAAAAGTGGTCCCATGTTGCAGGTGGGTCCAAATTGACAGAAGATGGGGCAACTCAAGTAGACAGGGAGAACATATGTAGGCAGGGCCAGCAATACCACAGTGCAGAACACTATACCGCCCCAGTAGAACCAAATACCACAGTGCAGCACATAATACTGCCACCTGCACCAAAGTATTCAACTGAGGATAACGATACAGTTGAATTCAAGAGGGCACCTGCGGCCGCTGGCCTGGGGCATAGGAGAGAATCAGATCGTTATGTACCAGGCTGGTGGATGTGAAGAAGTCTTGGGTGGCCCACCAAGGCTTTGGCCCACTGGGAAATTTCCCTGTAGGGTTTATGGCCAATCCGCCCCTGGGAGGAACACGGGCCCCCGTTCTCAAAATTGATAATCGCTCAGGACCCCAGTGGTTGGAGTCCCACCAAACAGACACTGTGGATAGGGAATAAGCTGTCTTCATGGACCACCCCTTTAACAGGACTGTTCCTAGTGACGTTCTGAAACACACAAGACCCAGACAAACCCCTTTTACTGCTGGTATTTTCCGTATTGTCTTCCACATCGCTGATACAGGCAATAAATCCTAGTCCAGACATTAAACAAATGTAAAATATGGATTCATGGATCCGTTTTTCCATATGCGCCAGACATAGGAGTAACAAACCCTAAGGTCGTATTCTGACAGATTGAGACCTAAGGAAATATGGCCGACTGTTTCCCTGTAAGCAGCGCTCCGCTTTGATGTTGAGAGATGCATAGACCCCATTAACTGCAATGGGGAGGGGACAGCTAAATCTACACTCACCTAAAGAATTATTAGGAACACCATACTACTACGGTGTTGGACCCCCTTTTGCCTTCAGAACTGCCTTAATTCTACGTTGCATTGATTCAACAAGGTGCTGATAGCATTCTTTAGAAATGTTGGCCCATATTGATAGGATAGCATCTTGCAGTTGATGGAGATTTGAGGGATGCACATCCAGGGCACGAAGCTCCCGTTCCACCACATCCCAAAGATGCTCTATTGGGTTGAGATCTGGTGACTGTGGGGGCCATTTTAGTACAGTGAACTCATTGTCATGTTCAAGAAACCAATTTGAAATGATTTGAGCTTTGTGACATGGTGCATTATCCTGCTGGAAGTAGCCATCAGAGGATGGGTACATGGTGGTCATGAAGGGATGGACATGGTCAGAAACAATGCTCAGGTAGCCCGTGGCATTTAAACGATGGCCAATTGGCACTAAGGGGCCTAAAGTGTGCCCAGAAAACATCCCCCACACCATTACACCACCACCACCAGCCTGCACAGTGGTAACAAGGCATGATGGATACATGTTCTCATTCTGTTTACGCCAAATTCGGACTCTACCATTTGAATGTCTCAACAGAAATCGAGACTCATCAGACCAGGCAACATTTTTCCAGTCTTCAACAGTCCAATTTTGGTGAGCTTGTGCAAATTGTAGCCTCTTTTTCCTATTTGTAGTGGAGATGAGTGGTACCCGGTGGGGTCTTCTGCTGTTGTAGCCCATCCGCCTCAAGGTTGTGCGTGTTGTGGCTTCACAAATGCTTTGCTGCATACCTCGGTTGTAACGAGTGGTTATTTCAGTCAACGTTGCTCTTCTATCAGCTTGAATCAGTCGGCCCATTCTCCTCTGACCTCTAGCATCAACAGGGCACTTTCGCCCACAGGACGGCCGCATACTGGATGTTTTTCCCTTTTCACACCATTCTTTGTAAACCCTAGAAATGGTTGTGCGTGAAAATCCCAGTAACTGAGCAGATTGTGAAATACTCAGACCGGCCCGTCTGGCACCAACAACCATGCCACGCTCAAAATTGCTTAAATCACCTTTCTTTCCCATTCTGACATTCAGTTTGGAGTTCAGGAGATTGTCTTGACCAGGACCACAGCCCTACATGCATTGAAGCAACTGCCATAGATAATCGCATTAATGAGAAATAGAACAGGTGTTCCTAATAATTCTTTAGGTGAGTGTAGATTAGGTCTCAGGCCTTGTTCACATGGCCATGATGTAGGAGCATTTTATGGTCCATACTGCAGACTCAGATGAATGGAGAAAGAACTTGCAATTACAGTACGCCGCCACTGCGAGTGAGACAAGGAACAGTGTAATGAAGAGGAAGCAGCGCTCGCAGGGAGCACGACCTCCTTTTCAAACAGCTGATCGGCAGGGGCGCTGGGTGTTGGAATCCCCCGACCCCCCCCCCCCCTGATCAGATAGGCCGGAGCAGACCTCTGGCGGCACAATGCTCTAGCAGCAGCACGGATCCGGCAGGCTGTTTCTCCGCCAGATGATGTCACCATGCACCACCAGTGTGATGACATAGCCATGCTGGGAGCGCAGGTCCTTCTACATAAAGCAAGGAGTGACTCTGCCCCTGAAAGTGGATGAGGTATTTATTTTTTTTTAATACAAGCAGAACTGGGGGCACTAATGGGGGAAACTTGTTATACTGGGGGGGGGGGGGGGGGGCACTAATAGGGAAATTCTTTATACTGGAGGGGCTTTATCGAGGTCATTATTCACACTGGGAGGCACCATGGGGGCCATTATTCACACGGGGGGGGGGGGTGATTAATTAAACTGGGGGACACTATGGGGGTCATTATTTATACTGGAGGGGCACTGTGGAGGCCATTATTCACTCTGGGGGCATTATTGGGGTCATTATTTATGCTGGGAGGTACTATGGGGTAGGAGAGGGTGATATAAACGATATGCGATATAAACTATATTAATTTGGCCAATGATAGAGATTTTGTCTATATCGCCCTATAAATTGCAAGAGATGAACCGGATGATGGCTGACATGTCATTCTACAGCGTCTACCTAGCTGCCGTGGAGAGAGAGGAACAGCACATGCCTGTGGCGGCGAGAGCCGTGAGTAGCACCCATGCTACAGGGGACCGGTCAGGGTCTGAAAACTCAGAGACCTTAAAGGGGTTATCCCATCATAATGATCACTGTTAAATCTGTTAATGATTTGACAGTGATCATTTTTGTAAATATGCTTTATTAACAAATTCCCACCGATTAGGATAAAATTCATCCCCACTTACCTTATTGTTGTGACTCGGTCTCCCCTGGTTACGACCACCGCTCTTCTCCAAAATCCCGATGGCGCGCTTGCCCAGAAGACTCCTTCTTTTCTCCCAGCCGGGCCACTCGCTGTCCTGAACGCGCACCCTGCCGCGCATGCGCGACGGTGACTTCTTCCCGGCCAGAATAGTACAGAGCTGCAAACGTGCACGCCGGCTCTGTACTATACTGGCCAGAAATAAGTCACCATGGCGCATGCGCGGCGGCGTGCACGTTCAGTCCAGCGCGCGGCCCGGCCGGGAGAAGACTTCAATCAAGATGAAGCCTGCCCCCAGCCAGAATCCAGGAAGTGAACGCGCGGTGGCAGCAGGTAAGTATAAAAACGCAAAGTGGGATAACCCCTTTAAAGGATGTGGTCCAGGCCCTGCGGATAGAATTGAGAGAACTTCGGCTGGAAGTGTCCCAGATGAAGGCAGAATCTACCCGGCCTCCGGAAATGACCCCAGAACCCCGCGCCACTCCACCTAGGATAAATCAGGTGCAGGATTGATGGAGCACTGCCTGGGGGATCTCAACTTCGAGTCAGTATTGATATACCTGGACGACATAGTAGTGTTTGGGGTCTCCTTCGAGGATCATCTCCAGAAGCTGCGACAGGTCCTAGGACGGCTGCGAGACCATGGGCTCAAGATCAAGCCCAAGAAGTGCCAACTGTTTCGACAGCAGATAGAGTATTTGGGACATTTAGTCACCCAGAAGGGGGTAAAGCCAGCCCCTCGCAAGGTGGAGGCTGTCCAGAAGTGGCCCCAGCCGAGTACACTACGAGAGGTGTGGGCGTTCGTGGGACTGGCCCGCTACTGCAGGAGGTTTATACCCAAATTTGCTCATTTGGTGGGCCTGTTAAACAAGTTATCAAGGGGCACTGCAGGTTGCCCGAAGAATCGTCCCATCAAGTGGGGACCCCAGCAGCAAGAGGCCTTTTAAGCAGTGAAGGAGGCGCTGACCAGAGCCCCGATTCTGGCGTATACGCGCGGTTTGACACCCCATTCTTGCTGTACACTGATGGAAGTCTACATGGTCTGGGGGCCATGTTATCCCAAGTCCAGGATGGATGTGAGAGAGTCATTGCCTATGGCAGCCGGTCTCTGAGGGAGTCAGAGCACAACCCTGACTACTATAGCTCCTTTAAATTGGAACTACTGGCACTGGTGTGGGCCATGACCGAAAGGTTCACGGAGTACCTGACAGGTGCAGAGGTGACTGTGATGACCGACAAAAGCCCGTTAGCACATCTGGAGAATGGCAAGCTTGGTGCGCTTGAGCACAGGTGGTCGGCTCGCCTTTCTAAGTACCAATACCGCATCAAGTACCGGTTAGGTAGGGAGAACAGCAATGCAGACACACTCTCCCGAGTCCCTGTAGGGTTGTCGGCTCAAAGGGCGATGAGGAGCTAGAGGACACTGAAACTCCTGACCTTGGTCGATTACCCATGTTCCAGGACACATTCAAGTGGGGTGGCGTCCGAGATGCCAATGGTGCTGGGAAAGACGTTGGTTGATTGGGAGAGGGTCCAGAATGGCTGCCCGGACCTGTGGAAAGTGAAATAATGGGTCCGGATTAAGATCTGGCCTCAGCCAGAAGAAAGGGCCCATCTGACTCCAGAGGGCCAAAAGTTGTTGAGGCAGTGGGATAAGCTGACTGTTACCCAGGGCCTCCTGTGTCGGACCATATACTTGCAATCAGAGTTGCAGTACCGGCGACAGATTGTCATTCTCATGTCATTGGGACCGGAGGCTGCATGGGAAGCCCATGAGAGGGGTGCCCATTTTGGGAGCGATAAAACGTTCAAGTAGCTCCAACGGCTGGTATACTGTCCAGATTTGGCAGACATAGTGGCCGAGGCATGTCTTAAGTGTCGACACTGCAGGCTGAGTAAGAGTACTGAAGAGCGGGCTCCTGTCCAGGCCATCTGGACCTCAGCACCCCTAGAGCTTCTTATGATCGATTATGTACAGATTGGGTGCTCTACCTCGGACTGTTTAGTCATAACAGATCATTTCACAAAGTATGCGGTGGCTATACACACCAGAGACCATACGGCAGAGTCGGCCGCTGAAGCGGTCTGCAAACACTTTATACAGGTGTTCGGGTGTCCACGGAGGATACATTCGGACCAGGGGGCATGTTTTCAGGGTACTCTAATGAATGAGCTGTACCAACTGTATGGGATTGAACGTTCCTGCACCACCCCGTATCACCCCAGGAAAACAGGGCGTGTGAGCGGTTCAATCACACCTTGCTCCAGATGCTGTGGACTCTGGAGGACAGCCAAAAGGATCAGTGGCCCGAGTACCTACCTGAACTGATGTGGGCCTATAACAACAGGGTACACAGTACCACCGGATACTCACCACATATGCTGTTTGGGAGAGACCAGTGCAGAGGGATGGGTATGCCCCGGGTGATCGAGTAATGGTCAGAGACAAGCGGCCATCTTGGAAGTTTTATGGGTGGTGGGAGGCGGTGCCATACACAGTGAAGAGGAGGGTAGACCTTGCCATCCCGGTCTATGAGGTAGAGCCAATAGTGACTGGGGGGCCCTCACGAAACTTGCACCGTAATATGTTGAGGTGTTGTAATTTTGATGAGCCAGTGTGCGTGGAGGAGATGCCTCCTCCTGCTCAGAGTACAGAGGAAATCCCCTTAGAGGAGGAGAAGGAGGAATGGTGGGTTGTCCCTGCCCCCGTACCCACAGAGGCTCTAGCCGTGGCAAGTTTGCCACCCAGGGAAAGTGTTGAGAGGTCAACAGCACCTCTCCCATTAAATGTGCCTAACGTCCCCAGTGCTTCTGAGCCTGTCACTCTACGAAGGTCAACAAGGCCCAATGCTGGTGTTCCCCCACAGTGTAATGCCCAGGATGAGTTTGTATGGGGAGGATAGCCGAGGATGACAACCTCTAGTGGGGTGGCATGTGAGATGGGGAAACTTCTCTCCTTGTCTGAACACTGTTTGTGTAGTGTAAGGCCTCATGCACACAACCGTTCCGTTTTTTGCGGTCCGCAAATTGCGGATCCGCAAAACACGGAAGCTGCCCGTGTGCCTTCCGCAATTTGCGGAACGGAACAGGCGGCCCATTGTAGAAATGCCTATTCTTGTCCGCAAAACAGACAACAATAGGACACATTATATTTTTTTTGTGGGGCCACGGAACGGAGCAACGGATGCGGACAGCACACGGAGTGCTGTCCGCAGCTTTTGTGGCCCCATTGAAGTGGAAACAAAACTGCGGCTCGGATGCGTACCAGAACAACGGTCGTGTGCATGAGGCCTAAAGGAAATGTTCTGGACTGACATTCTGCTGTTTGGCCACAAGATGCCGCTGTTTCCAAAACACAGCTAACAGACTGCATATATTTTCATATTAATGAGAGGTGGGGTTTCAGAGCCTGGAGAAGAAAAGGAAGCATCCATCTTAGAGGAAGCTGAGACTGAGAAACTGTGTGAGCAGAGAGAATCTGACGGCATCCAGGTGTGAGAGCATCCATCAGTGACCAGAGCTGGAGGTAAGTGAAGCTGATTGTGTTCAAGACCCTGATCCTGTCCAGAGGAATGAGGATTGCTTCCAGGAACGCTGATGAGAGCTGAGGAGCAAAGCTACATACACTGCGGGACCGCATGCTTGTTGGAGAGGCATTTGTTCTGTTCAGAGTCACCAGCGGTTGCAGAGCAGACCCGGGTCGGTAAGATCGCGCATGCTCCTCATTACAGTGTTGGCGCCTAGAGACTGAGACCAGCTCTGTAGTTAGGGTTTCTGTTTGTGTCAGGCCACAAGTGTTACTACTGTTCATTGCAAGGACTCCATAACTTAAAGTGACATTTCACATCGGAGAGCTGATAAAATTCCGACAAACTCAAGCCAGGCTGGCGTTTTGCTCAGAAGGAATACTCAGGCACGTGCTACAAGACCAGTTATGGGAGGGGGAATACTGTAAAGCTTTGTAAGATTGTTAGCTGTTGTGCTGCACCGCAGGCTAGCCCCTACCACACACCCATACAGTGGTTCTTGTTTTTTTAGGGTAATAACAGGTAAGGTGTGGCAGTTTAGTTTTGCCCGCCAGTAGGTAAATTGCTGCATTTTCCTCCTGCATCCATCGGAGGGCGCTGTGCTGTGCAGCACAAGGGTCTCAGCCTTCAGGCCAGGTGTATGTAAATCTATTGGAGTTTTCCAGCATTTGTGGTTGTTTATTGCCACATTTAAGTAAAATTCTGTTTTGGCAAAAGCTGGTGTTCGGTTTGCTTGGGCCCACCCCGGTACACGGCATACAACTATGGGGGCATTATGTATACTGTGAGGGCACTGTGGGGGCCACGTGAGGTCCAGGAGGCACTAGGGGGCATTATGTATACTGTGAGGGCCACGTGAGGTCCAGGAGGCACTATGGGGGCATTATGTATACTGTGAGGACACTGTGGGGGCCACGTGAGGTCCAGGAGGCACTAGGGGGCATTATGTATACTGTGAGGACACTGTGGGGGCCACGTGAGGTCCAGGAGGCACTAGGGGGCATTATGTATACTGTGAGGACACTGTGGGGGCATTATGTATACTGTGAGGACACTGTGGGGGCATTATGTATACTGTGAGGGCACTGTGGGGGCCATGTGAGGTCCAGGAGGCACTATGGGGGCATTATGTATACTGTGAGGACACTGTGGGGGCCACGTGAGGTCCAGGAGGCACTATGGTGGCATTATGTATACTGTGAGGACACTGTGGGGGCCACGTGAGGTCCAGGAGGCACTATGGGGGCATTATGTATACTGTGAGGACACTGTGGGGGCCACGTGAGGTCCAGGAGGCACTATGGGGGCATTATGTATACTGTGAGGACACTATGGGGGCATTATGTATACTGTGAGGACACTGTTGGGGCCACGTGAGGTCCAGGAGGCACTATGGGGGCATTATGTATACTGTGAGGACACTGGGGGCCACGTGAGGTCCAGGAGGCACTATGGGGGCATTATGTATACTGTAAGGACACTGGGGGCCACGTGAGGTCCAGGAGGCACTATGGGGGCATTATGTATACTGTGAGGACACTGTTGGGGCCACGTGAGGTCCAGGAGGCACTATGGGGGCATTATGTATACTGTGAGGACACTGTTGGGGCCACGTGAGGTCCAGGAGGCACTATGGGGGCATTATGTATACTGTGAGGACACTGTAGAGATTGGGATGTTAAAACAAAATGGCTGTTTTTAAAGGCCATTAAAAACGTATGCAGAATAGCCATAAAAATACGGACAGATGGACAGAAAATGTGTGACTGTAGCCCAAATGTAGTAGAAACCACTACTAGTTTTCTGAAGGGCGAACCTAATATGTTCCGTTAATACACTCTAGGCATTAGACAAACCATAGGAGTGTATCCAGAGTCTTATTATCTCCACACATTATAGGCCCCATTTACAGGGCTGACCTTATCCTATTTGGCTGCAGGGCACCTGCTGCTAGGGCTACTCTGCCAGCAGTACCGCGAGTCCCCGCACGGGGGCGAACTATAGCGCGGTTTCCGGACGCTAAGAAGGACGCTCTGGTTTCCCCTGTGGCCATAGAGACGGGCGGAAGTCCGGGGTGTAGTAAGATGGCGGACAGCGATTACGAGTCGGTGTTGTGCGTTAAGCCGGAAGTTCACGTTTACCGGATCCCACCCCGAGCGTCTAACCGAGGTTACCGGTGAGTACCGGGGGCAGAAAGAGCGGCGGAGGCTGCGCTGGGGACTCCTGGAGCGTCGTAACCGATCTCTCCTCTCCACAGAGCGGCGGAATGGCAGCTCGACCAGCCGTCCTGGAGCGGCCGCCTCCGCGTCACCGCCCTGGGGAACAAGGCGTTCATCAAGCTGGAGGATAAGAACTCAGGTGAGGAGGAGATGGGGGGCTAATAATATAAGGGGGCTAATGTGATAAACAACCCTCTATGGGGAGCTCTGCCCCTCACATGGGGGAGGGGAGCAGGAGACATCACCCCCTCCGACCATCAGGCTGATCCTCACTTTGCCACACTGAGGAGATAAGCACCGCCGCAGGAAGGGATGTGCCGCTTATCTCTTCCCACTATATGGCACATATTTCCCATAGAAAACAATGGGAGGTGGAGTAAAGTCTGCGTGGGAAAATGCGCCATGTGGACATACCTTCAGGCTAGGGTCACATCCCTGCGGCATTTCCGTACCAGTATGGTGTGAACATAGCCTTAGCCTGGTACACGATCCTCCTGAATGTGGTAAAGATGTCGGCTGGGGGGGCGTGTACTTCCCGCTGCCCTCATCTTTTGTCAGTCTCCCTGGACTATGCCCTCATAGACCGTGGCCGGACGCCGCTGTAATCTCGTCTCTGCTGATGAGGCGGCTCCTGACCTCCCCTCCCTGCTGCTGTCAGGATTTCCTTTAAATCTGAGGAAGTCGGGGGGGTCGCTGCCCCATTATCTCTGCCCCATTATCTTTGCTCATGTGGCGAGTCCTTATAGCGCTTACTTCGGGGGCAGAGGGGATGATCAGCCCTCAAGACCTGATATTGCAGCTCTCCGTCTCAAGGTCCTAGGTGGAGGAACCGCTCCTGACTTGTCTGTTTTAGTAACTACTTGCATTCCCCTTGTAATAACAGTTCTGGAGCATCTGTTCTTGTGTCTCTGACATGTTATTCCTCTATTATTCCTGCTAGATGTTATAAATGAATTGCTATAAGTTTGCAATGAAGGTCCAGATGGGTGTTAGCAGTAAGCGGGGTGTCTGACACTGGCAGCACTGATTGGATAGTGTCAGGGACCCTGTACCCTTACTGCAGACTGCTAGCAATTCATTCATAACTTCTAGTAGAAATAATAGAGGAACGGCACAACATGCAGACATAAGAATAGAGGCTCCAGAATTGCTATCCATGAAGCTATGATAACAGACATGTCAGGAGCGGGGAGAGGTCCTCTTCAAAGCTGCGACTGTGACAAGAAGGGACGTCCCTTCTTGCCGTCTTGTGCCTGTCCGCTTCTGGCTTTGTTACATTCGGTAGGAACTCCCATAGAAGTCAATGGAGAACACAGCGAGGCTGTTTATCGTTTTACCTCTGTGGCCCCGCTCTGGAGATAGGTGCAGGTCCCACCTCTGAGACCCTCTCATATGACATTGGTGGCATATCCTAGTGATATACCATCAGTGCCTGAGCGGACACTTCCCTGCAGCCCCCCTCTCTCCTTCGGGGCAATTCCCGCAGATCCTTATTTTGCAGTCTTCCCTTTCTCTGTATCGTGCCTGCTGGCCCCCCTCCCTTTCTGTATCGTGCCCGCTCTCCTTTTTCTGTGTTGTGCCTGCCGCCCCCTCCTTTTCTGTGTTGTGCCCGCTGCCGACCCCCCCCCCCCCCCCCCCCCCCCCAATGCTCCTCCATTTTGCTGTAGCCTGTGTTTGTCTTTCGCACTCTGCAGGGGAGCTCTTTGCTCAGGCCCCGGTGGAGCAGTTTCCCGGAATCGCTGTGGAAAGCGTCACTGATTCCAGTCGTTACTTTGTGATTTGCGTTGAGGATGGGAATGGTGAGTGCATGCTGGGGGTTCCTTGGTAAGGTCATTCTAGTCTTCTTCTGTGACTTACCTGCTGTTTTTCCTTCATCAGGACGGCGGGCATTCATCGGTGTGGGATTTGCTGACCGCGGGGATGCGTTTGACTTCAATGTGGCTCTACAGGATCACTTCAAGTGAGGAGATATCTATGCAACCAAGTCCTTTAAAGGGGTATTCCAGCTTTCTGACATTGATGACCTATCCACTAGATTTTAGGTCATCAATATCAGATCGATGTGGGTCCGGAAGCAGAAGGCTCCACCCATTGTGTGTTGGCCTTGCTGGCGTCTGCAGCTCGGCTCCCAATGGCAGAGGTCACATCCTGGTGTCTCTGGTGGATGTCCTGTAGTTTGTGTATTAAGATTACTGCACTGACTGATGTTTTGGGATTTGTGGGGCACACCCTGAGGGCCGATGCTTCTAATGGTCTCCAGCTCCTCCCTGACATCTCGTTACGTATGTGTCACGTCTGCTCCAGTGTCTGATATGTCTGGATCCTGATGGCAGGATTTCTTTCTTCCGTGACTATGGTCTTGGTTTTTCTTCCCGCAGGTGGGTGAAGCAGCAGTCGGAATTTGCGAAACAAGCTCAGAATCCGGATACAGGGCCAAAGCTTGATCTCGGCTTTAAGGAGGGACAGACCATCAAGATCAACATAGCTGTACGTCTTAAAGAGCCCCTGCCAGTGTTATATTGGCTACCGTTTTGAAGAAAGACATTTAGGGGGTTATTTATTAAGCCCCTGCGCTGGCGATGGGTCCGCCAAAGTTGTGAAGAGGCACTGGCCTAATTTTACACCATTTTCTACGCCTAAAACAGGTGTAGAAAATGGTAAATGAGACAGGCCTGTCCCCTCGCACACCACTCCCCCTTTTTTGTAGCGGGAAAAAGTCAGTCAGTAACCTTTGCGCTACAATCTGTGACTTATATACACCCGAAAACGTGCATATATTTGATAGTAAATGACCCCCTTAGTACCTATCCACATAGACTTTGGATGGAGCACAGCATGCACGCCCCACTTCTGGAAATAAAAAGATATGAGTCTCTGTTTAAAATACTTGTTCTCTCTAGCGCTGCAAATCCAAAAGACGATGTGGGAAAAGTCCGCTATGTAGATAAATGTGGAGGAGGATTGCGCTGCAGGAGAAAAATCTTCTTGTAAATATAAGTTCCTTATGGAAATCCTAAACCATTAGGATCACAGACCAACTTTGCAACCTTCACTGGTATGGAAATCTGTGGTATAGAAAACGCACTATGGTGTAGCGAGTTCAGACATCAAACGCACCATGTGAACAGGATATACTCACAAGATTCCAGATGGGTGAGTGCCCGTAGAGATCTAGACGATGTTTCCTATAGGGCTCTGCTAAAAGAAAACACTATGGTGCAGTAGGAAAGGACACGGTGCACGCCTGCAGGACAAATGTACTTACAGAACTTCTCTGGAAAAATGCAAAAGGGATCCTGACAAGGTCTTCACATGCGGCCGGCCGCATGTGAAGACCTTGTCAGGATCCCTTTTGCATTTTTCCAGAGAAGTTCTGTAAGTACATTTGTCCTGCAGGCGTGCACCGTGTCCTTTCCTACTGCACCATAGTGTTTTCTTTTAGCAGAGCCCTATAGGAAACATCGTCTAGATCTCTACGGGCACTCACCCATCTGGAATCTTGTGAGTATATCCTGTTCACATGGTGCGTTTGATGTCTGAACTCGCTACACCATAGTGCGTTTTCTATACCACAGATTTCCATACCAGTGAAGGTTGCAAAGTTGGTCTGTGATCCTAATGGTTTAGGATTTCCATAAGGAACTTATATTTACAAGAAGATTTTTCTCCTGCAGCGCAATCCTCCTCCACGCCCCACTTCTGCTCCATTCAGACTCCTCCTAAATGCAGAACTATTTTCTAGTGGCTTGTGGGGTTCCACTTATCATACATTTATAGGCTGCCCTTCAAATATGCAAAGACGACAGTGCACACGGCCGTTGATGTTTTTGCGATCCGTAAATTGTGGATCCACAAAACGCAGATACTAGGCATGTGCATTCCACATTTTGTGCAATGGAATGGCTGGCCCCTAATAGAGCAGTCCTATTCATGTCCGAAAAATAGGATGTTCTATTTTTTTTTTTTTTTTTTTTTTTTGCGGGGCCGTGGAAGGGGCATAAAAAAAAAAAAGTCTATTTGTTTCTGGCTCCATTGAAGTGAATGAGTCCGACCGCCCAAAAATGCAGATAAGGTGGGGGCCCAAAAATTTTTTTCCCCGTTTTTGGCTTTTCGTATACGGAACCAGGTACTCCGTATGCCTTCTGTTTCCGTTCCAAGATAGAACATGTCCTATTATTGTCTGCATAACGGACAAGGACAGTACTGTTCTATCAGGGGCCAGCTGTTCTGTTCCTCAAAAAACTGAATACACACGGACGTCATCCGTATTTTTTTGCAGATCGTTTTTGGCAGACCGCAAAATACTGAAAAAGCCATACGGTCGTGTGCAAGAGGCCTTATCCTCAGGATAGGTCATCAGTATCTAATAGGTGGGGGTCTGATTCCCGGCACCAACACCATGTATCAGCTGCGGTGATGCGTCGTCCTCCAACAGCACAGTGTATTGTAGAGTGGTTGTGTTTGGTATTCCAACCCAGGCCTATTCACTTGAGCTGCGCCATGTGACTGTGGAGCGTGACATCACTGGCCTAGGAAGAGACCCCAACAATGGCCAAAGCACGGCAGCCTCTTCATGCAGCTGATCGGTGGGGTGTCGGGAGTCAGATCACCACTGATCAGCATTTTATCCCAGGAAAACCCCTTCATAATCCTCTTGGCACCCAGCAGACTCTTGACTATTGGCTTTCTCTAATAACCTGTCTCCATAGTCTTGGGGCGCTTGGCTGTCTTCTCTCTCCCGAGACTCTTTCATAGTCCCCATTTACCCCAGTAACCCTCAGAGTGCCGCTCTGATAGACCTTGTCCTTTCTTTTCCCTCAGAACATGAAGAAAAAAGAGGGCGTTCCTGCAGCTGCTAAACCGCGTCCTCTGAGCGCTGGAGCCAGCCTGCTGCCCCCACCACCTGGCACCAAGACAACCTCTCACCAGAGCGCCCCGCCACCGGCCGCAGCCTCAGGTACTCCGCTCATCATTGTCATATAGCACACTGTATGTGTCGGTGCGTCCCCAGGATTTTCATCTTGCGTCTCATTTGAATGTAGTCAGTTTGGATGTACCCCAGCGTCAGCTGTAGGTGAAACTAAGGATCATGTTATATTTCATCATGTTCCATGCTTCGTGGAGATAAGCGACATTGTCACAGTGATTTATACTCTTCTAATCTCTCCCGCTACAGGGCTGCTCTTGGATATTGGGAGTTTCTCCTCCAGTGCAGAACCAGCAGCTTCTACAGATGCTTGGGGAGATTTCACGAAGGCTTCTGGGTGAGTGGGGTCTGTCATTACAGGGGTGGAGGGGCTCGTCCTTCTCCTTCCAGGACTTTATAATGGAAAGTTGTCTACTGTTCTCTTTTGCTCCTCACAGTTCAGCAGCCAGCCAGCCAAGCTCCGGGTGGGTTCAGTTCTGATTGTTGATTCTGGACCTTGGACCATCTGTCTATGAACACTGGGTTCATTCATGGACGAGAGCAGCACTAGAAGTCTTGGATTTTGTGGACATAAATCAGCATTTCGAGATGCCACAGCTTCTGGCGTTGCTCCTTTGAACTCAGTGATGGCGTCTGAAGAATGTGGGCGGTTTTCAGTTTACTCACTTGGGTCGGGGGCTCCCAAAAAATGTGGCATCTTCTTGGATATTGGTGTCTTCTGCTGCTGGGAGCAGAGTTTGTTCGGAAACCACATGGACCATACTGGATGAACGGAGTTCTCTATGGGAGAGCCTGCTTCTTCCCTCCCCATTCATGGAGGGTTAGGCTAAGCTCGTGCTCCCATCTGATGTCCCCCTTAAGGACAATCGTATAATCCCCGAAAACTGTTTACTTAAAAATGGCGCAATTTTGGACACAGAGCACAAGTCACAACCTCAGTTTCCTTTGGCGTGCCTAATGTTATATATTAGGTTATACGTAGTCGCTGCCACCAAAGAGAGCAGTAAATGGTATCTCCAGTGTGAATACAGGGGTGCACCGTTAGTTATGCCCCTTCTGCCTGAATCTGAGGAAAGCTGGGCAAACAGTATCCGATATGCGCCTCTTCATAATTTTGACTGATTCACCACCAGCTCAGTAGTTATTAAGACCAGCATCTAAAAAGCCAGTCTTAATAAATGACCCCCTAAGATTTTAGATCAGGTTTTCATACTGATTCCTGAGTCATCCCCGGTGTCGGTATTGCTAGGGGGGCGAGCGATGCTTGCACGTTGGCCGTCACCCAGCTCTCTCCAAGGGCCTTCTGTGCAGTTGCTCTTTCTGGAGTTGTGCACTCCCTCCCCTGAGTGCCCCCCTCATAACGTTCTCACCCAAGTGCCCCTGTCGTGTTTGAATGTAGATTTTGGGGGTTTTTGCCTTCAGCCTTCTGATGCGGACACAAGTCCCTTCCCTGCCCCCGCCCCGCCGTTCTGTGCACTCCTTTACATTTGTATATATTTTCACTCCTTGTCAGAGCTTTTGGTGCAATGAAAATTTCCAAAGATTTTAAATGATTTTATACCTTGTAGAGAAGAAGAATGAGAAGACTTTATGTATAGCGAGGGGGCTGTGGTGATATTCCTGAATGTGACTTCTGGCTCCCTTCAGAACGTCAGTTTGCAGGTACATCATGTCTTATACTCCATTCACATCCAGAGCTACAGGTAAAAGGGTTTTCCACGATTTTCATATTGATGGCCCATCCTCCGGATAAGTCTTCAATATGACATAGGCAACGTCCGACTCCTAGCACCCCTGACAATCAGCTGTTTGCAGGGGCTGCAGCCCTCCATGAGCGCTTAGGCCGTGTGACAACACCTTTATCACCTGGCCTAAGTGCATCTCAGTCCCATTCAATTGATTGGGGCTGAGCTGTGATACCAAGCACGGCTACTATCAAATGGACGGCTCTGTGCTAAGCTGCAAGGAGGCTGCAGCACTTATCATGGCTCCAGTGAGTGATCGGCCAGGGGTGTTGGAGGTCGGACCCCCACTGATTTTTTTCATATGGCCTATCAGCGAATAGGCCAATGATGTGAAAAGTCCTTTAAAAAATTTCTGGCCGCCTGTTAGCTGTCAGACTGCTACACCACATATCCCAGTGCTGCCCCCTGCTGATTGACTGTACAGGGCATTCTCAGCTGTTGTCCACTGAGGACTGGGCATTTGTGATAAAATAACACGCGCTATTTCATCCAGCGCTGACTCTCTGATTCCAAGGAGCAGCCAACAGAACTGCAGCTCTGGATGCGAGTGGAGTAGAAGCCATGACGTCGCTCAGAATCTGTACAACAGAAGTAACTGAAAAATTTCCAAAATGCCTACTTTATAAAGAGAGCCTGGTTGGTTGCCTTGGCCGAAGAGCTGACACTCTCTTGGACGTGCACGGCCCTCTGTGTAGCATTCCCTGCTTGTATATGGACCAATAATCAGACATATATGTAATGTTTTTCTATTGCTGCAGTGATCTCTATTTTTGGGCTCTTACTATTAATGGTGTGATGTTCTAGATTCGTTGCTTTTTGAGGCTTTTGTTCCTTTAATATTTGTGAAATTTTATGAAGATTTATAGTAGTGGAATAAAATTTTATTTCAGTAAATATAAGAAGCGATGTTGTTCTCCATTCCTGCATCCTTCATGCATACATCTACATTGTGTAGTTTTCCTGCTCCACAGCTCCAGTCAATCTGCCAGTGTGTCAGTCTTCAGCGGCATTCTATTCATTAATCAGTAACCTCCAGGATAGACAGAGATTCTTAAAAGGGTTTTCTGAGATATAGGAATAGGTCATCAGTATCTGATCGGTGGGGGGCCACCACCCGGGACCCATGTCAATCAGCTGTTTAAGAAGGCTCACACTAGCGCTGCGGCCTTCTCCCTGCTTGCCAAGCACAGCGCCGTACATTGTATAGTGGCTGTGCTTGGTATCACAGCTCAGCCCCATTCACTTCAATGGGGCTGAGCTGCGCCTAGGCCACATGACGGATGAACGTGAATACACGTATCCTAGGAAAAGCTGAGAAGGCTGCGGCACTATTGCTAGCCCTGGTGCCTTCTCAAACAGCTAATCTGCTGTTCGAGAGGGCATCAGTAGGTCATCAATAAAAAGATCTCGGAAAACCTCTGAGTCTAGGGTTACACACTGACTTGTAGTTACACCATTACATTGCATGTACCTTTAGTGAATATGCTTGTAAACTAGCGCAACACGATGGTCGTCAGAAATCCAAACCTGTTATATTGCCATGAGGTTTTGCTGATGACCTCAGTTAGGCCTCCTGCACACGACCGTTTTTTTTTTTTGTGTTCCATATACGGAACCCTTCATTTCAATGGTTCCGCAAAATTAACCGAATGTACTCCGTATGCATTCAGTTTCCGTTCCGTTGAAAGATAGAACATATCCTATTATTGCCTGCAAATCACGTTCCGTGGCTCCATTCAAGTCAATGGGTCCGTAAAAAAAAACTGAACACATATGGAAATTAATCCGTTCCATTTTTGCGGAACCATCTATTGAAAATGTTATGCCCAGCCCATTTTTTTCTATGTAATTACTGTATATGCCATACAGAAAAACGGAACAGAGACGGAAACAAAAAAAACGGACCGCAAAACACTGAAAAATCCATACGGTCGTATGAAAGAGGCCTTACACTGTGAACATTTCACCTGCTCTGAGGTTCCAGTTTTTCACCATTCTTCACATAACTATACATATTTCCATTCTTTGGCGCCATTTAGGATTTTTATTTTTATTTGTAAGGTTTGTATCACATGGTCTGGGTCACAATCTTCTGAAAATGTCTCATGGAAGGGATATTATGCAGTCTAATTTTTAATATTTAACCCCATAACAGTTTTTTGCCCAAGCTCTGTTCTGACTGTGGGAAAAGGAGGTAACAGTCCAGCCTGAGTGGAGCTCGGGCATTAGGCGGAGGGCTAATTTATCCCTTGGTATCTTGGGCTTTGTAGCAGCTAGCGATGTGGGCCTGCCGTTTATACAAGATCAGGCTCGCATCTCTAGCTGCTACACAGCCAGAGATATGAAAGGTTAAAGTAGCCCTCCCCTTTCTGCTGGCTGTCATCTCAGCCATCATGGAGGAGGAGAGGGGCATAGTGGGTGAGCTGACAGATTGCAGGCAGGAGAGCAACAAACATCCTATCTCATGACCCGGGAAAGAGGGGGGTAATATGGACTTCTGTGCATGTTATCTATCCCCCTTTCCACCATCATTTAGACAGCATACTTTTTTTTCCCAGAAAAGGAGAGAGAAGATGAACACTTGCTCATCTAATCACCCCTTTGTGCCAAATTAGGCCATTGTACGATAACATTATCCAGACATTGACCAGCATCAGGATCCCAGCATCAAATAAGTCACACCAAACACTTTTACCCCCACACACAAACATCAATCAAGTTTCCTTTCCATTTTACACTGTAACTCCTGCCCATATCCTATGTTTTTCTTATGGCAAATCTGTGTAATAATACCACACAAGGAACGCTGTAAAAAGAAATTCTACAAAATCATGTTAAAATTGCAGTTTTTTTTAAAAATACCTCTATGCAGTTTTTTTTACCCCTTAAAATAACAAGTTATTTAATATACTGTCAACCCCAAAATGGTTCCTACAAAATAATTCCATCGCATCTGCAAAATTGAAAGGTCTCATATTGCAAAATTAAAGGAAAAATATAAAAGTTATGACTGCTAGAACACGGGTCACTAAGGGGTTAAAATGCACTTCAGTTTGCTAGATTTGCTTCAGACATAAATTCAAAATCTACAATAGAAAAGTGAGGATTTGGGGGGGGAATTAAAAGGGTTATTATTATTGATGACCTATTCTCAGGATTAAAGATGAGCGAATTTCATATTTTGAAATTTTTTCACGCTTCGTTTGGTGGTAAAAGCAGAATTGCAAAAACACAAATGCAATCGCACTCTGCAACCGGCACTCTGCCCTGCCTTTAAGCTGGATATTGAATAAGGCATTGGTGTACATTTTGGCCAAAGCGTAATAAGCCACTCGCCACGTCAAGGTCGCCTTAATGAGTGGCCCCTAACACTAGTTCCTACCTGTTGCGTTATGGATTCCGTTACCACGGCCCATAACGCAATTCTATGACGGGATGCCTTTAGAGGCATTCCGTTATTCATTCCGTCATAATAGAAGTCTATGGGCTGCAAAACGGATCCTTACCGTTTTTGTTATGCAGGGGAGTCCTGCAATACTGTTATGAAATCCATAGACTTCTATTATGACGGAATGAATAAGGGAATGCCTCTAAAGGCATTCCGTCATAGAATTGCATTATGGTCCGTGGTAACGGAATCCATAACGCAATGCTGCTTTTACCACCAAACGAAGCGTGAACGAATTTCATAACATGAAATTCGCTCATCTCTACTCAAGATAGGTCATCACTATCAGATTGGCGGAGGTCCGATACCCGGCGTTCTAGCAGATCGGCTGTTTAAGGAGGTTGCTGCTCCATAAACGCTACGGCCTGTTCCAGCGATGTCGCTGCAATACCAAGCACAGCCACTATACAATGTACGGCGCTGTGCTTGGAAAGCTGTTGCGAGCCGGCTGCGCTCACCAGAGCTTCGGGGAGCACGGAGGCTTCTTGAAACAGCTGATCAGCAGGGGGTGACGGTCCTCGGACCTGCCCGGGCACATCACCAGCCTGTACTGGGCAGCAATTTTAGGCTGGGTTTTCACCTAGCGGCTGCCACCCTGGCCTCCTGTGGCAACAAATGAGTGCACAATTCTGAAGGTAAGGCCTTTGTGAACCTGCAAATTTGTGCGTCCTTTGCCCAGATTGTGGCTACTATGAAAACCTAACCTTACATTACATGCGAATGGCTCCATGTCTGGGATCCGTCTCTGGCATACTGGGTACTAAAATGCTGAACTGTGCCGGTGTGCCAAGGGACCTGTTGGTTCAAGAAAAAAATTAACATTAACTGGGGAAGAAGCAGAACACTTGCACCCCCTTTTCATCTTTTTAGCTGCAGGTCCACTTATTCTCAAGCTGCTCTCCTACCATCCTAGATAGCCGCACCGCTTCTCCGACTACCTGATGCACGCTGCGCGGCTTCCTGCTTGTTCAGCACTGCTCTTGTGGTCAATGGTGGCCAATCCACGGGCCGACGGAAGTGTTTTGGGCTACAAAATGCACCAGGTCGTCTGAGAAGTATTACAGCAGAAGAGCCTGGGAATAGGTGGATCTGCTGCTGAAAAGATGAACGGGAGAGCATTAGGTAAGTGTTCTGTTCTCCCAGGTAATGTGATTTTAGAACCAGAGGGTCTCTTTAAATCCTGTATCATACTCCAGAGCTGCACTCGCTGTGTACATACATTACTTATCCTGTACTGATCCTGAGTTACATCCTGCATTATACTCCAGAGCTGCACTCACTATTCTGCTGGTGCAGTCACTGTGTACATACATTACATTACTTATCCTGTACTGATCCTGAGTTACATCCTGTATTAAACTCCAGAGCTGCACTCTCTATTCTGCTGGTGCAGTCACTGTGTACATACATTACTGATCCTGTACTGATCCCGAGTTACATCCTGTATTATACTCCAGAGCTGCACTCTCTATTCTGCTGGTGCAGTCACTGTGTACATACATTACTGATCCTGTACTGATCCCGAGTTACATCCTGTATTATACTCCAGAGCTGCACTCACTATTCTGCTGGTGGAGTCACTGTGTACATACATTACATTACTTATCCTGTACTGAGCCTGAGTTTTACAGCAAGACACAGAGGCTCATATTGCTATCTCTTCCTTTACTGTCCACCAATAGCAGCAAAGAATACATTTTACAAAATTAATCAAGAACAAGTAACCATAGTAACCAGGTCCCTCCCCTATGGCCCCTATAACAGGCAGCTCCTCCTCTGGACCTTCCTCTTTCTTTGCTGCTGCCACCAGATAAGTACACCTCTGTATGATACCTCTTTAGGTGTCTCTGATTCTTAAGTGTGCATTATTGTTTGTTTTTTGCCTTATTGCCGTTTGCTCCCATTCTGTAGCCTCCGCTACCCCTGCCGCTGGTCCCCCGCCCTCTTATCTGCAATTTCTTGCCGTCCTTTATCCCCCTCATCTCTCTGCGCTGGTTCACTTTTCCTTCGGCGGCCATCTTGCTCCTCTCATTCGGCATTTTCTCTCGCCGCTCACGAGATCTCGGCGGCCATTTTCCCCTCGGCTTTTCACCCGGTGAGCTCGGTCTCGTTCCTGATGGGACGTCTAGGGTGATTAACCCTATATAAGTATACCTCTTCCCTCCATTTTGTTTCTCTGAGCCCTCTATTAAACCTTCTGCCCCTATATTTGGTCCTTTGGCCCTGGTTTTGTTTCTCCTTGGGCTATCAATCTTAGTTATGCCTCGCTCTGACCCCCTCCCAATACAAATAGCCCCCCCCCTCATCCCCTGAGGGCACCTTGCACACTGGGAGTGATGACCAGGCGCTGGCGCTCCAGCGCTCTGTCTCTAGTGCCATCAAGGCAGCCATGGGTTCTATGTCTACAATCCTATGCCAGAGCATTTCTCAGGCCTTGTCTGCTCACCCTCCTAGAGGGAATTTACAAACCGCCCCCATTATTATTGCTCCGCAGCCTCCGAAAGGGGCTCAGACGAGGAGGCTTTTGCGGATGCACATCATGATTCGAAGGAGGAAACCCCTTACCAACATTCTGCCCCTACCTGCCCCACTCCTTCCACTTCGCTGGTCAAAGACAGTGCTTCTTCCTCCGTCAATAACGTAGCCTAGCCACCCCCCTGGTAAATCCAGCGGGTGAGCCTATGTTTGACCCAGATGCCCTCCATCACCCAAGATCGGCGGAGTGGCTTCCAGCCGATCACGTGGGTAAATACCCAGAGAACTGGGTACGTCACCCCCTTAGTAAGGAGGCACGTAGTTAGTGGCGTCGCTAGAGGGGGGCGAGGGGGGGCAATTGCCCCCCCTATGTTGTTCCTTGCCCCCCCGGGTGCCCCCCCGCTGATTCCCCTGAGTGAATACTAATGAGCGCTTCCATTATGGAAGCGCTCATTAGTACCGAAGAACCAGGAAGTGGTGAACGCTCTGTACTCACCATTTCCTGGTCCTCGGCTGTCGGCTGTGCGCGCCAGTTTAGAGCACAGTCGACTGAGGAGGGAGAAAATGGCAGGCGGCGTCCGTCCAGGAGCAGGAGAGGTAAGTGTTTTTTTATTTTATTTTATAAAAAATGTGGCTGCTGGGGGCATTATGGGAGCTAATAGGAGGCATATGGGGCTAATAGGAGGCATATGGGGGCATTTAGACGCATATGGGGCTAATTGGAGGCATATTTGGGGGCTAATTGGAAGCATATTTGGGGGCTAATTGGAGGCATATGGGGGCATTTGGAGGCATATTTGGGGGCTAATTGGAGGCATATTTGGGGGCTAATTGGAGGCATATTTGGGGGCTAATAGGAGGCATATTTGGGGGCTAAAAGGAGGCATATGGGGCTAATAGGAGGCATATGGGGGCTAATAGGCATATGGGGGCTAATTGGAGGCATATGGGGTCTATGGGGCTAATTGGAGGCATATGGGGGCTAATTGGAGGCATATAGGGGCTAATTGGAGGCATATAGGGGCTAATTGGGGGCTAATAGGAGGCATATGGGGGCTAATTGGTGGCTAATTGGAGGCATATGGGGGCTAATTGGAGGCATATGGGGTCTATGGGGCTAATTGGAGGCATATGGGGGTTAATTGGAGGCATATGGGGGCTAATATGAGGCATATGGGGGCTAATATGAGGCATATGGGGGCTAATTGGAGGCATATGGGGGCTAATTGGAGGCATATAGGGGCTAATTGGAGGCATATAGGGGCTAATTGGGGGCTAATAGGAGGCATATGGGGGCTAATTGGAGGCATATGGGGGCTAATTGGAGCCATATGGGGGCTAATTGGAGGCATATGGGGTCTATGGGGCTAATTGGAGGCATATGGGGTTAATTGGAGGCATATGGGGGCTAATTGGGGGCTAATAGGAGGCATATGGGGGCTAATAGGAGGCATATGGGGCTAATAGGAGGCATATGGGGGCTAATAGGAGGCATATTGGGGCTAATTGGAGGCATATGGGGTCTATGGGGCTAATTGGAGGCATATGGGGGCTAATTGGAGGCATATAGGGGCTAATTGGAGGCATATAGGGGCTAATTGGGGGCTAATAGGAGGCATATGGGGGCTAATTGGTGGCTAATTGGAGGCATATGGGGGCTAATTGGAGGCATATGGGGTCTATGGGGCTAATTGGAGGCATATGGGGGTTAATTGGAGGCATATGGGGGCTAATATGAGGCATATGGGGGCTAATATGAGGCATATGGGGGCTAATATGAGGCATATGGGGGCTAATTGGAGGCATATGGGGGCTAATTGGAGGCATATGGGGGCTAATTGGAGGCATATAGGGGCTAATTGGGGGCTAATAGGAGGCATATGGGGGCTAATTGGGGGCTAATTGGAGGCATATGGGGGCTAATTGGAGGCATATGGGGTCTATGGGGCTAATTGGAGGCATATGGGGTTAATTGGAGGCATATGGGGGCTAATTGGGGGCTAATAGGAGGCATATGGGGGCTAATAGGAGGCATATGGGGGCTAATAGGAGGCATATGGGGCTAATTAGAGGCATAATGTGGGCTAATGAGGCATAATGTGGGCTAATGAGGCATAATGGGGCTAATATGAAGAATAATGGGGGCTAATGAGGCATAAGGGCTGATATGGGGGCTAATGAGAGGCATAATGAGGGCTAATGAGAGGCATAATGTGTCATCCACAGATGCCCCCATAACAGTGTGTCTTCCACAGATCCACCATAACAGTGCGCCTGTGCACTGACGAGAGACAGAAAGAAGGGGAAAGAATCCGCGGAAGCAAGCAGAGGACGGCACAGCAGACGACTGAATAGCTTCTTTTGTAAGTAAATTGTTTTATTATAAATGTATCCCTGCATACCGCAACTCTCTAGTATTTTGTAATCTTATTTCTATATACTTATTTTGTTTTTGCCCCCCCATTTTTGACTGTGGTATCTTTGTGCCCCCCCTATATATTGTTCCTAGAGTCGCCACTGCACGTAGTAAGCTCAGGGCGGAATGCCCCAGACCTTTAGTCCCCAATAGAGTGTGCGAGACTCCGGTCATTGACCCCAAAGTCACACAGTTCCTCTCTAAGTCCGTCTGGAACCGGAAAGGGTTGGATTCCGCTCTACGCAGTTGCCAGGACAAACTGCTTGATATCTTTGGTCCCCTGGCCAAATAGTTTAAAATGGCAGAAGTTGCCAGAGCAGAAGGCTCTCCGGTAGATCCGGAAGAACTTAGGGGCTGGGTCCAGAGAGTGATTTGTATCGCAGGTAGTACCAACACTTCCCTTGCGATTGAACGGCATAAAGCCATTTTGTTTAAAATTGAACCTAAACTGGCCAACCTGGCCCTGAGGCAGGCATTGACGCCCAAGGCCTCTTGTTTGGAGACTCGTTCATTAAGGGGCGTTTTGTGGGGGCATTTACGTCCATCGATAAGGCCTAGTCCTCTATGAGGAAAGTTTTTCAGGGACAGGTCTCCACTAGGGCCGGCAGTAGCAGGGGCCACCTCTCTGGCCGTTCCAGTTTCCACGCCCGTAGTGTGGGCAGAGGCTCCTTAAACCAAAGACCTCCCTTCCAGGAGCAGAGGAACCCATCACCCTTCTTCCCGGCCAGAGGCGGCCAGTGGCGCTCCAGATCGTTCAGAGGAACTCCCAACTCCAGGAGACCTTACGGTAAGTCCTCCCCCAGATGGGGTTTTTTCGGAACATTACATCGGGGGCAGACTCCGTCATTTTTTCCATGCCTGGTCAGCCTCACATCAGACCCCTGGGTCTTGGCCACGGTAAAGGGTTCCACATTGAGCTGGTAGACTCCCCAGACCTAGTTCCCCCTCCACTGCCTCTGTCGCGACCCCACAGTGCACTCGTAGACAGGGAACCTGTCTCTATTTTGCAAGCGAGCGATCGAGAGGGCTCCCCCTCTCCCCGAGGGAGTCCTCAGCAATATTTTCCTAGTGCAGAAAAAAAGGTGGTCAGATGCGCCCGGTCATAAATCTTCGGGCTCTGAATTCAGTGGTTCGTTATCACCACTTCAAGATGAAGGGGATTCACCTGCTCCGGGATCTTCTCCTTCCTGGGGACTGGATGGTGAAACTGGACCTCAAAGACGCTTACTTGGCGGTTCCGGTTTCAGCACCATCCAGGGACCTCCTGCGCTTCGGTTGGAGAGGGGAGGTCTGGCGTTTCACCTGTCTCCCTTTCGGCCTGTCATCGGCTCCTTGGTGTTTCACCAAACTGATGCGTCCCGCCATGTCATGGCTACGCAGTCGGGGAGTGCGGCTGATTGTATATCTGGACAAGATCCTCCTCATGCATCAGTCCAGAACAACCCTACTGGAACACCTTTATTGGACTTCGGATCTCCTCTCACGCCTCGGCTTCCTCCTCAATCTGGAGAAGTCATGCCTGACCCCGTTACAACGGATAGAGTTTTTGGGATTCACCGTGGACTCGATTGCAGAGTCACTCAGCCTCCCCACAACGAAGTTACACTCTATACGCAAAGAACTCCAACATGCTCTGTCAGCTCCCCATCTGTCGCTGCGCCAGCTAGCCCGACTCATCGGCCTGTTGGCCTCCTCTATTCAAGCCGTTTTCCTGGCACCATTGCATTACCGTGCTCTTCAGCGTCTGAAGATAGCACACTTTCGTTCCGGGGCTGCGTTTGCGGATACGGTGGTCCTGGATTCGGACGCACGAGAAGAACTCCGTTGGTGGATCAACAATCTGGAGGGGTGGAACGGCAGAGCAATTTTCGGTTTCCAGCCCAAATTCACCGTGGAGTCGGATGCGAGCCTCCAGGGCTGGGGGGCTCACTGCGATGGGATCTCTACAGGCGGCCGTTGGTCAGAGGACGAAACACTTCTCCACATCAATGCCTTGGAGCTTCTGGCCGGCTCCTTTGCCATTCGGAGTTTCACCAATGGGATTGCCCACGCGTGCATCAGACTGGACAATGTCTCAGCTGTACGTTACGTCAACCGTCTGGGCGGAACCCACTCTGCGACTCTAGCACGTTTGGCGAAGGAATTTTGGTCTTACCAAGGATATCATGGTCCAGGCTGAGTACATTCCGGGCCTCCACAACAGTCGGGCAGATTGGAGTTCCCGATACTTCTTGGACGGCAGCGATTGGAAGCTGGCTCCGACGATCTTCTCCGCAATATCTCTCGTTTGGGGTCCTCTTGTCATAGACCTGTTCGCCTCGCGACTCAACACTCAGCTCCCTCGCTTCTTCAGCTGGCGCCCGTATCCGGAGGCGGAAGCAGTGGACGCTTTCCTGCAGGACTGGTCCGATTGGCTTCTCTATGTGTTTCCATCTTTCGCTATGATCCCGAGGATGCTACTTCAAACACGTCGCCAGTCAGCCGATCTGGTAGTGGTGGTCCCATTCTGGGGGACTCAGGCCTGGTTCCCGGCTCTTCTGGAACTCATCGTGGACGTGCCTCTTCTTCTGCTGAGTCAAGTGGAGCTTCTCCGCGATCCGCAGGGGCAACACCATCCGCTCCTACTGGACGGATCCCTTCAGTTGCTGGCTTGCCGGATCTCAGGACGCCCGGAGAGGTCGAGGGCATTTCGGACACAACTAGACGCCTCCTGGACAATGCATGGGCTCCCGGCACCAGAAAATCTTATAGGGCAGCCTGGAGAACTTGGTCTAGCTGGTGCCTGGAACGGGACCTGGATCCCGTTTCGGCACCTGTTACAGTTCCTCACTTCCTTATTTGAGGCAGGTAAGGCTTATCGGACGATTAACCTCTTTAGATCTGCCATTTCTTCCACACATCAGGGTTTTGATGGTACCCCTGCTGGGCAGCATCTTTCGGTTTGTCGTTTATTGCATGGGTCTCGCCTGGCTCGTCCTCCCCGTCCTCGTTTTACTACGACTTGGGATATTTCTTCCGTATTGTCTTTTTTTCTACATGGCCCAATAATCCGGACCTATCTTTGCGGCAGTTGTCGGCCAAGTTAGTGACTCTCTTTTGTCTTATTTCGTGCAAACGGGTCTCTGACGTCCGGGCTTTTGATCATGATGCCAGATCCTTTTCTCCTGAAGGCGTCACCTTCAACATTTGCAGACGCACTAAGACCAACATCATATCGGCATCATATCCCAGTTTCCCGTCTGCGCCGACTCTTTGTCCGGTTGCCTGTTTACGGGAGTACGAATCGCGGACCAGGCCTCATCGGTCTCCTACGGTTCCTCAGCTTTTTCTTTCCATTCGCCATCCTTTCGGTCCAGTCTCCAGCCCTACTTTAGCTCGTTGGATGAAGTGGGTTATGTCCCTGGCGGGAGTGGATACTTCCATTTTCACTGCGCATTTGGTGAGAGGTGCGGCTGCTACCTCTTTGGCGATTTCTGGGTCTCGTTTGGAGGACATCTTACGCCTAGCTGATTGGTCTAGGGCAACGACATTCAGGGAATTTTATTTTCGTCTTCCTCCGCATGTTTTTTCAGCCATAATTGAACAGCTTTGAACTTCCAATAGGAGCCTCCGTGTCTTGATGTAAAACTGCATGATTTTCCTAGTCTGACGTAAAGTCATGGTTTTATTAAAGACATGGAGGCGAGTATTGCCCACCCTTTTTTCCCTCCCTTGTTAATTATAATATACGTTTATATTTGTATAATTTATTTATTGGTGTTATTTATCCTTCATGCATATAGATGATTTTAATTGACCAGCGAGTCTGGGGTTTACGCTCTATTAATTTCCCTATATTCTCTGTTTTTTCTCCTTTCAGGTTGAAGTTCCTACCGATTGCGACTTATTACATCTTTGGTTCGCCTTTCCACAAGTTGGACAGGTTGGCCCCATCGTGCAGTTTTGCTGGTGCTGAAGCGGTTTTCCTCCAGTTGTACGATTCCAGTTCGGGATTCGGTTCCTGTTTGTAATTCCGGCCTTGGTGTCAGATTCTCAAAGAAAGAGGAAGGTTCAGAGGTGGAGCTGCCTATTATAGGGGGCTGTCAGGGGAGGGACCTGGTTACTATGGTTACTTGTTCTTGATTAATTTTGTAAAATGTATTCTTTGCTGCTATTGGTGGACAATAAAGAAAGGGATAGCAATACTCGCCTCTGTGTCTTTAATAAACCATGACTTTACCATAGACTAGGAAAAATCATGCAGTTAGATCCTGTATTATACTTTAGAGCTGCACTCACTATTCTGCTGGTGCAGTCACTGTGTACACACATTACTTATCCTGTATTATACCCCAGAGCTGCACTCACTATTCTGCTGGAGCAGTCACTGTGTACATACATTACTTATCCTGTACTGATCCTGAGTTACATCCTGTATTATACTCCAGAGCTGCACTCACTATTCTGCTGGTGGAGTCACTGTGTACATACATTACTTATCCTGTACTGATCCTGAGTTACATCCTGTATTATACTCCAGAGCTGCACTCACTATTCTGCTGGTACAGTCACTGTGTACATACATTACATTACTTATCCTGTACTGATCCTGAGTTACATCCTGTATTATACTCCAGAGCTGCACTCACTATTCTGCTGGTACAGTCACTGTGTACATACATTACATTACTTATCCTGTACTGATCCTGAGTTACATCCTGTATTATAGTCCAGAGCTGCACTCACTATTCTGCTGGTGCAGTCACTGTGTACACACATTACATTACTTATCCTGTACTGATCTTGAGTTACATCCTGTATTATACTCCAGAGCTGCACTCACTATTCTGCTGGTGCAGTCACTGTGTACATACATTACATTACTTATCCTGTACTGATCCTGAGTTTTACAGCAAGACACGGAGGCTTCGTATTGCTATCTCCTTCTTTACTTCCACCAATAGCAGCAAAGGAGAAATTAACATAATCAAAACAATAAAGGACCCTCCCCTAACAGATCCTATAATAAGCAGTGTCCTCTTTATATCTTCCTCTTTCTTTGCTGCTCCACCAAAGCTAAGTTATTTATATATTCGATTATGTGATTTTAGTTTGGAAGCAATTATGTCTTTGCATGGTGTTTTAATACTGGCCTAGTATATACAGGTCCTTCTCAAAAAATTAGCATATTGTGATAAAGTTCATTATTTTCTGTAATGTACTGATAAACATTAGACTTTCATATATTTTAGATTCATTACACACCAACTGAAGTAGTTCAAGCCTTTTATTGTTTTAATATTGATGATTTTGGCATACAGCTCATGAAAACCCAAATTTCCCATCTCAAAAAATTAGCATATTTCATCCGACTAATAAAAGAAAAGTGTTTTTAATACAAAAAAAGTCAACCTTCAAATAATTATGTTCAGTTCTGCACTCAATACTTGGTCAGGAATCCTTTTGCAGAAATGACTGCTTCAATGCGGCGTGGCATGGAGGCCATCAGCCTGTGGCACTGCTGAGGTGTTATGGAGGCCCAGGATGCTTCAATGCGGCGTGGCATGGAGGCAATCAGCCTGTGGCACTGCTGAGGTGTTATGGAGGCCCAGGATGCTTCGATAGCAGCCTTAAGCTCATCCAGAGTGTTGGGTCTTGCGTCTCTCAACTTTCTCTTCCCAATATCCCACAGATTCTCTATGGGGTTCAGGTCAGGAGAGTTGGCAGGCCAATTGAGCACAGTAATACCATGGTCAGTAAACCATTTACCAGTGGTTTTGGCACTGTGAGCAGGTGCCAGGTCGTGCTGAAAAATGAAATCTTCATCTCCATAAAGCTTTTCAGCAGATGGAAGCATGAAGTGCTCCAAAATCTCCTGATAGCTAGCTGCATTGACCCTGCCCTTGATAAAACACAGTGGACCAACACCAGCAGCTGACATGGCACCCCAGACCATCACTGACTGTGGGGACTTGACACTGGACTTCAGGCATTTTGGCATTTCCCTCTCCCCAGTCTTCCTCCAGACTCTGGCACCTTGATTTCCGAATGACATGCAACAGTCCAGTGCTGCTTCTCTGTAGCCCAGGTCAGGCGCTTCTGCCGCTGTTTCTGGTTCAAAAGTGGCTTGACCTGGGGAATGCGGCACCTGTAGCCCATTTCCTGCACACGCCTGTACACGGTGGCTCTGGATGTTTCTTCTCCAGACTCAGTCCACTGCTTCCGCAGGTCCCCAAGGTCTGGAATCGTTCCTTCTCCACAATCTTCCTCAGGGTCCGGTCACCTCTTCTCGTTGTGCAGCGTTTTCTGCCACACTTTTTCCTTCCCACAGACTTCCCACTGAGGTGCCTTGATACAGCACTCTGGGAACAGCCTATTCGTTCAGAAATTTCTTTCTGTGTCTTACCCTCTTGCTTGAGGGTGTCAATGATGGCCTTCTGGACAGCTGTCAGGTAGGCAGTCTTACCCATGATTGCGGTTTTGAGTAATGAACCAGGCTGGGAGTTTTTAAAAGCCTCAGGAATCTTTTGCAGGTGTTTAGAGTAAATTAGTTGATTTAGATGATTAGGTTAATAGCTAGTTTAGAGAACCTTTTCATGATATGCTAATTTTTTGAGATAGGAATTTGGGGTTTTCATGAGCTGTATGCCAAAATCATCAATATTAAAACAATAAAAGGCTTGAACTACTTCAGTTGGTGTGTAATGAATCTAAAATATATGAAAGTCTAATGTTTATCAGTACATTACAGAAAATAATGAACTTTATCACAATATGCTAATTTTTTTAGAAGGACCTGTATATACTGTTCTGACCTGTAACAGGGTCTCCCTTTTCCCTTCATTTGTGGAGATTTTATCACAGTATTACTGTATCCCCCATACACCTATTGCGGTCTTCTTCTGGGGGTCGTTCCCCCCTCCCTCTCTCTCCCCTCTGCCTTGCTTCATCGACGTTTTTATCCCCTGAATCCTTTCCTTTTTGGGGTGTGTTCTTTGACCCCCCTCCTCTTCCCCTACCTTCGCGCCTCTCCGATTCCTCCCCGCTGGTCTCCGGCGGCATAGGTTTTTCGGCGGCATTTTTCTGTTGCTTCCCGCGGCTCCGAGATCTCGCGAGATCTCGGCGGCCATCTTGGGAGCTCCCGCCCGTCCTCTCGCGGGATTTCGGAGCATTCACCAGTGCTTTGCTGCTCCACTCGGCTCCGGATCGGCTCCTGCTACACTGCGGCGCTTGGGGTGATTAACCCCTGCTTAGGTTAGTTTTCTACCACAGATTAGGCACCATTAGACTAGGTACCCCCATCGGTTACTCTGCATTTAGATCTTATCTTAAAATAAACGAGATCATGTCCTCAGACCGCTCTCCCTCTGGGCCTAATCCCCCCCCACCCTCGGGGGACCCCAGCTTGCCAGCCATGAGCGCACAGGCCCTGGAGCTACAACGCTCAGTGTCTAGTGCCATTATAGAGGCCATGGGCTCCATGTCCTCAATGATCTCTCAGACCATATCTCAGGCCTTATCTGCCCATGCTCCAGGCCCCTCTAATCTAATGCCTACACCCACTAACCCGCAGCCTACCATTGAACCTCCTGCCCAGGAGAATTTGATTGGTGTGATCCAAGCCACCCATGATAGCGCGCTTAGATCGCGCAAAAGAGCCTTACCGCGCCAGGCAGAAAGGGCACGAACGTGGAAATGTGCTAGAGCACAAACTGATGACATAGATTCTGATAATGAATCTGACATGGAGGCTTATGCGGAGGCAGGTGACCACTCTGATGGAGAGTTGGAGATGGAACCGGAGTTTCCAAGCACCTCAGGCCCTAGGCCTTCCACATCTGGGTCCGTGGGCGCATCCACCTCTGCCCCTATCACGGCTTCTACCCTGGTGGATCCTTCTGGCAACCCACTATTTGACCCTGATGCCCTCCACCACCCTAGGTCGGCGGAGTGGATGCCGGTAGCTCATGTGAGGGACTACCTGGAGCATTGGGTGCGTCGTCCTCTCAGCAAAGAGGCGCGCAGCAAGCTCCGTGCGGAATGCCCCAGACCATTGATCCCCAACAAGGTCTGTGAAACGCCATCTGTGGATCAAAAGATGACGCAGTTTTTGGCTAAAACCGGCTGGAATCCCCGTAAAGGGCTAGATTCCGCTATAAAGAGTTGTCAGGACAAGCTCCTTGACATTTTTGGCCCCCTCGCCAAAATCTTTGAGATGGCCGAATCGGCCAGAGTGGACGGCTCTCCGGTTGATCCGGAGGAGCTTACTGGCTGGATTCAAAGAGCCATTTGCATTGTGGGCAGCACTAACTCCTCCCTGTCCATTGAAAGGCGTAAAGCCATTCTTTTTAAAATTGACCCAAAATTGGCCAACCTGGCACTCACTGAGACAGGGAAGGAGGCTCAGGGTCAACTGTTCGGGGATTCCTTCATTAAGGACCTCAGCAGGTACGTTGGAGCATTTACCGCATTGGACAAGGCCCAGTCCTCCATGAAAAGGGTATTTCAGGGACGGGTCTCCACTAGGGCCGGCAGTGGTAGGGGCCGTCTGTCCGGCCGCTCCAGTTATCAAGCCCGCAGCTCGGGCAGAGGCTCCTTCAACCAGAGGCCTCCTTTCCAGGACCAAAGGAATCCCCCCTCGTTCTTCCCGGCCAGAGGCGGCCAATGGCGTTCCAGGTCGGTTAGAGGAAATCCGAACTACAGAAAATCTTTCGGTAAGTCTTTCCCCAGTGGGGACTTCTTTCACTCCTCGTGTAGGGGGCAGACTCCGTCTATGTTCCCACGTTTGGTCCAGCATCACATCAGATCCATAGGTGCTGAACACTGTGCAGGGGTTCCACATAGAACTTACGGGTTCCCCAGATTTCGTCCTTCTCCCCCTCCCCTGGCGCTACTGGACAGGAAGCTAGTGGACGTAGAACTTTTTTCCCTCTTGCACAAGGATGCGATAGAAAGGACCCCTCCTACCCAAAGGGGCGTTCTCAGCCACATTTTTCTAGTTCAGAAGAAAGGGGGACAATTTCGTCCAGTCATAAATCTCCGGGCACTGAACTCTGTGGTGCGCTACCGCCACTTCAAGATGGAGGGGATTCACCTCCTTCGGGACTAGCTGATTCCGGGGGACTGGATGGTGAAGCTGGATCTCAAAGATGCCTATCTGACGGTTCCGATTGCCTCCTCCTCCAGGGACCTTCTTCGCTTCCTGTGGAAGGGCGAAGTGTGGCGCTTCACTTGCCTACCGTTCGGCCTTTCCTCAGCGCCTTGGTGCTTCACCAAGTTACTGCGCCCAGTCATGACCTGGCTGCGGAGTCGTGGGGTGCGTCTTGTCATATACCTGGACGACATCCTCATTATGCACCAATGTCAGCCGTCTCTGCTACAACACCTCCAGTGGACCTCGGATCTTCTGACGGGTCTGGGTTTTCTACTCAATCTCGAGAAATCCTGCCTCGCACCAACTCGACGTATGGAGTTTCTGGGCTTCACGGTGGACTCTGTCGCGGAATCTCTCAGTCTTCCTGCAGAGAAATTGCGGACGATACGCAAGGAGTTGAGACATGCTCTCTCAACTCCCTCCCTATCGCTACGCCATCTGGCTCGCATCATTGGGCTATTAGCCTCCTCTATCCAGGCAGTCTTCCCCGCTCCACTCCATTATCGGGCTTTACAGCAGCGCCTGAAGATCGCCCACCTCCGTGCCGGGGCCTCGTTTGCAGACGCGGTGATTCTGGATCAGGAAGCTCAGGAGGAACTTCGTTGGTGGTTAAGCAACTTGGAAGCCTGGAACGGCAGAGCAATCTTCGGATTCCAACCGGAATTCACGGTAGAGTCGGACGCGAGTCTCCAAGGCTGGGGTGCCCACTGCGAGGGTATCTCCACTGGGGGTCGATGGTCGGAGTCCGAGACCCATCTTCACATCAACGCTCTGGAACTTCTAGCGGGTTCGTTTGACATCAGGAGTTTCACCAAGGGCATAGCTCATGCATGCATCCGCCTACGCATGGACAATGTGTCGGCGGTCCGATACGTCAATCACCTAGGCGGCACTCAATCGGCCACCTTAGCCCGACTGGCGAAGGAGTTCTGGTCCTACTGTCTGTCCAGGGACATCATGATTCAAGCGGAGTACCTTCCGGGTCTTCACAACTACAAAGCGGTTCGGAGTTCCCGATGCTTCACGGACGGCAGCGACTGGAGGCTGAATCCGGAAATGTTCTCCACAATCTCGGACGTCTGGGGTCCTTGCTCCATAGACCTTTTTGCCTCCCGGCTCAATACTCACCTGCCCAGGTTCTTCAGCTGGCGGCCGCACCCGGAAGCAGAAGCGGTGGATGCGTTTCTACAGGACTGGTCTTCAGCCCTACATTACGCGTTCCCACCGTTTGCCATGATTCCGAGGATGTTGCTACAGACTCGGCGTCAGGTGGCGGAACTGGTGGTGGTGATTCCCTTCTGGGGATCTCAAGCCTGGTACCCGATCCTCCTAGAACTCCTAGTCGATGTACCTCTCCTACTCCCGACGCGGGCGGATCTCCTCCAGGACCCGCTGGGTGCCCCACATCCCCTCCTGGTCGAAGGCTCCCTTCAACTTCTGGCATGCCGAATCTCAGGACTCCAGGAGAGGTCGAGGGAATTTCGGAGGCAACTAGACGCCTCCTGGACAACGCTTGGGCTCCCGGCACCCGAAAATCTTACCGGGCAGCTTGGGGATCTTGGGTTGGCTCGTGCATGGAACGGGACCTGGATCCCGTTTCGGCATCTGTAACCCATTTATTGCAATTCCTGACATCTCTTTTTGAAGCAGGGAAAGCTTATCGGACCATCAATTTGTTCCGTTCTGCGATTTCCTCGACTCATCAGGGATTTGATGGCGTTCCTGCTGGTCAACACCCTTTGGTGTCTCGACTTTTACGTGGCTCACGTTTGGCTCGGCCTCCTCGGCCACGTTTCACCACTACGTGGGATGTTTCCCTGGTCCTTTCTTTCCTCTCTTCCTGGCCCGACAATGCGGCTCTTTCCCTCCGTCAGCTGTCGGCCAAATTGCTGACCCTTTTTTGCCTGATTTCCTGTAAGAGGGTCTCTGATGTCAGGGCTCTGGATCATGATGCCAGATCCTTTATGCCCGAGGGTGTTACTTTTAACATCACGCGGCGTACCAAGACCAATATTCGGTCTGTGTCCTATCCCAGTTTTCCGTCTTCTCCGGCGCTCTGTCCTGTAGTTTGCCTGCGGGAATATGAGTTGCGCACTCGGTCTCACCGTTCTGCGGACAATCTGCAGCTTTTCCTCTCTATTCGCCATCCCTTTGGCCCGGTGACCATTCCCACTTTGGCGCGTTGGATGAAGTGGGTCATGTCCCTTTCCGGAATTGATACGACGATCTTTACCGCTCACTCGGCCAGGGGCGCGGCTGCCACTGCCCTGGCAGTTTCGGGGGCTCGTTTGGAGGACATTCTGCGTCTGGCTGACTGGTCTAGGGCCACGACGTTCACAGAGTTTTATTTCCGTCCTCCCACTCATGTGTTTTCAGCTAATATGTCTTGCTGTAAAACTTAATGATTTTCCTATTTCATGACGTAAAGTCATAGTTTTATTAAAGACACGGAGGCGAGTATTGCCCGCCCTAGGTTTCTCCTGCCCCCCCTATTGTTATGGTATTACTGTTATTGACTATTACACTGTCTTTTATTGTTATTTATGACGTTTTACCGTTAAGGTTTATTATGGTTTTGTTTCAGCGACCTTTTGATGTGCGACCGTTATAGGGTCGAGTTTGCGCATTTGTACCCATGTGTTTACACTGGCTATATTATTTATTCTGTTTCAGGTTGAAAACTCCTTGGCGGATGGCATTCCGTGTTGTTCCAGGTTTCCTGAGATGTTGGCCATGTTGGCTTGAGTTCTTCAGTTGGAGGGACCAGAATGGTCGGTGTCGGAACCAGTTCCAGTTCGGTTCGTTTTAGGGCTGCAACGATTAATCGATGTAATCGATTATATTCGATAACTGGATTCGTTGTCGACGAATCCAGTTATCGAATAGTCGCCGATTCGTTGCTATGCGGGCGGGCGGGCGGTCGCTGCATCTTTATTTTACCTTTTTACAATGACGCTCCTGTAACAGCCAGGCAGAGCGGACGGCGGCGTAACGTCACTCACTCACGTGACGCACCTGCTCCGCCTCCTTCATTCATGAGGTGGGCGGAGCAGGTGCGTCACGTGCGTGAGGGACGTTACGCCGCCGTCCGCTCTGCCTGGCTGTTACAGGAGCGTCGTTGTAAAAAGGTAAAATAAAGATGCAGACGTGATTAGTCCGACTTTATAAGCATCGGGGCCGGGGCTGTTATGGGGAGGATCTGTCTATGGCACTGCTATGGGGAGGGGGGTCTGTGTATAGCACTGCTATGGGGAGGGGGGAGGATCTGTCTATGGCACTGCTATGGGGAGGGGGGGGGGGGTCTGTGTATAGCACTGCTATGGAGGGGGAGGGGGGGGTCTGTGTATGGCACTGCTATGGAGGGGGAGGGGGGGGTCTGTGTATGGCACTGCTATGGGAAGGGGGATCTGTGCACTGTTATGAGGAAAGGGATCTGTGCACTGTTATGCACATATCCCCCTCTCCATAACAGCGCCACCCACAGATCCCCCTCTCCATAACTGCGCCACCCACAGATCCCTCTCCATAACAGCGCCATCCACAGATCCCCCTCTCCATAACTGCGCCACCCACAGATCCCCCTCTCCATAACTGCGCCACCCACAGATCCCCCATAATAGTGTCATCCACAGATCCCCCATAAGTGTCGTCCACAGATCCCCCCTCTCCATAACTGCGCCACCCACAGATCCCCCATAATAGTGTCGTCCACAGATCCCCCCTCTCCATAACTGCGCCACCCACAGATCCCCCATAATAGTGTCGTCCACAGATCCCCCATAATAGTGTCGTCCACAGATCCCCCATAAGTGTCGTCCACAATTTGTTTTAATATGGCCTTTGAACATATTTTTTCAAGTAAGATCATATAAACCTCTGTTTTGTAATTTTGTCGTTTTTGCCGATTAATCGTAGAAATTAATCGGCAACTAATCGATTATTCAAATAATCGTTAGCTGCAGCCCTAGTTCGTTTTCGGTTATGGTTGGCGGTTGGTGTCGTGGATTCAAAGAAAGAGGAAGATATAAAGAGGACACTGCTTATTATAGGATCTGTCAGGGGAGGGTCCTTTATTGTTATGATTATGTTAATTTCTCCTTTGCTGCTATTGGTGGAAGTAAAGAAGGAGATAGCAATATGAGCCTCCGTGTCTTTAATAAAACTATGACTTTACGTCATGAAATAGGAAAATCATTAAGTTACATCCTGTGTTATACTCTACAGCTGCACTCACTATTCTGCTGGTGGAGTCACTATCTACATACAGTTGTGTTCAAAATAATAGCAGTGTGTTTAAAAAAGTGAATAAAGTTCAAAATCCATCTAATAGCTTTTATTTCCATACACACAAATAAATGCATTGGGAACACTACACATTCTATTCCAAATCAAAACATGAAGTAAAATATATTAAAAAAATTGAAGAAAAGTGAATATTAGACTGTTCACAAAAATAGCAGTGTTTGTATTCTTCTTTACAAACTCAAACATTCACTATATAAACTGGAAAATGTTTGACGATTTTGCTTTCTTTTGAATCACTTCACTAGTATTTAGTTGTATAACCGCTGTCTCTGAGAACTGCTGGACATCTGTGTTGCTCGGAGTCAACCAACGTCTGGCCCCTGTGGTATCCCAGCCCAGGAGGATTGGACTACATTCCACAGTTCTTCTCTATTTCTTGGTTTTGCCTCAGAAACTGCATTTTTTATGTCACCTCACAAGTTTTCTATAGGATTAAGATCTGGGGATTGGGCCGGCCTCTCCATAACGTCAATCTTGTTGGTCTGGAACCGAGATGTTGCACGTTTACTGGTGTGTTTGGGGTCGTTGTCTTGTTGGAACCCCCATCTCAAGGGCATTTCTCTTCAGCATAAGGCAGCATGACCTCTTCAAGTATTCTGATGTATTCAAACTGATCCATGATCCCTGGTCTGCGATAAATAGGCCCAACACCGCAGTATGAGAACATCCCCATATCATGATGCTTGCGCCACCATGCTTCACTGTCTTCACAGTGCACTGTGGCTGGAATTCAGTGTTTGGGGGTCGTCTGACAAACTGTCTCCGGACACTAGACCCAAAAAGAACAATCTTACTTTCATCAGTCCACAAAATGTCTCTTTAGGCCGTCAATGTGCTCTTTGGCAGATTGTAACCTCTTCAGCACATGTCTTTTTTCTTAACAGCGGGACTTTGCGGGGGCTTCTTGCAGATAGCTTGGCTTCACAGAGGCGTCTTCTAATTGTAACAGGACTCACAGGGAACTTTAGACCTTTCATCTTCCTGGAGCTGATTGTTGGCTGAGTCCTTGCCATTTTGGCTATTCTTCTATCCATTTGAATGGTAGTTTTTCGCTTTCTTCTACGTCTTTCAGGTTTTGGTTGCCATTTTAAAGCATTTGCGATCATTTTAGCTGAGCAGCCTATCATTTTCTGCACTTTATTATATGTTTTCCCCTCTCCAATCAACGTTTTAATTAAGATACGCTGTTCTTCTGAACAATGTCTGGTACGACCCATTTTCCTCAGAATTTCTGAGAGAAATGCACTGTAACCAGCATGTGCTACATTTGCTGCCTTCCTTAAATAAGGGCAATATTTGCCAACGGTTTTTCGAAGAATAAATGACCTCACTCATTAAACTCCACACTGCTATTATTTTGATCATGCCCCTTTCAATTAGTGATTCAATTACACAGAATCAGCAGCATGCATGTCATGACTGTTGGATTTCTATTACTCTACTACACCTGCTAGTAAATTATTTGCCATGTAGAAATATCATTTCTACCAAAAACAGTGATTGATCAGGTTAGTGATGTCTGACTGCTATTATTTTGAACACAACTGTACAATACTTATCCTGTACTGATCCTTAGTTACATCCTGTATTATACTCCAGAGCTGCACTCACTATTCTGCTGGTGGAGTCACTGTGTACATACATTACATTACTTATCCTGTACTGATCCCGAGTTACATCCTGTATTATACTCCAGAGCTGCACTCACTATTCTGCTGGTGCAGTCACTGTGTACATACATTACTTACCCTGTACTGATCCTGAGTTACATCCTGTATTATACTCCAGAGCTGCACTCACTATTCTGCTGGTGCAGTCACTGTGTACATATATTACATTACTTATCCTGTACTGATCCTGAGTTACATCCTGTATTATACTCCAGAGCTGCATTCACTATTCTGCTGGTGGAATCACTGTGTACATACATTACTGATCCTGAGTTACATATTATATCATACTCCAGAGCTGCACTCACTATTCTGCTGAAGGATACATATAATTGTGTAGTGGTATGATTACATAACTAGGCAGATTTGCTCTTCAGGATTGTAGGACAGCTGGGTGACATTGCTTATCACGCCGCCTTCCCAAATGTAACTAAGAAACTGATTTTGCAAATGAGTCTCCCAACCCTTTGCTGGATTATGACCCCCTGCCGAGCCCTCAGGGCACAACCTTCCGTCCAGCGCCGAGCTGAGCAGTTACTTCTCAGGTGTAATGGAGATTTGAGTGTTTTTTTTTCTCTGCAGGAATCCGAGAGTCACTTGAATTTGTGAAGCTCTCCCAGGGCAACCCCCTGTCAAACACGCAGGTTGTGTTTACCAGCCACCCAGGGCTCTATGTTAATAAGCTTAGATCACAGGGATTACTGCTGCCGTTCCCTACCTGGTAACCAGGGCACGGGAACAAAAGACCTTTAATTGATTGATTGTGTGAGAGGCGGGGATGACAGGCACCTGCGTCCATGGAAAGTGACCCGGCCAGACTCACAGAAGCCACCGAGGAGCAGGGTGAGGGAGATTCCTGCACACAGGTGAGTGAGAGTCACTGCTGCTTACAGGGGGCACATGCTCTACCATCTGGTGCTATCCATCTCTCTCCATATAAAAAAAAAATCACAGCGATCAATTTTAGGCCTCATGCACACGACCGTATGTATTTTTTGCAGTCTGCAAAACACAGATGACGTCTATGTCCATTCCGTATTTTGCAGAACGGAACGGCCGGCCCCTAATAGAACAGTCCTATCCTTGTCCGTAATGCAGGACAATAATAGGACATGTTCTATTTTTTTGCGGAATAGACATACTTAAAAATGGAATGCACACGGTCCGCAAAAAAAAAACAACGGACACGGAAAAAAAATACGTTCGAGTGCATGAGGCATTAACCATTGAATGATTCTCAGTGATGAACCAATTGGAGGAGAGTCCTCCCCCGATGCAGCACGCTGGTGGCATACTTTTCGTGTTGAGAGCGTTCCTGGGGGGGGGGGGTTATTGCAGCCTCCAGGGTTTGCACACATTGGGGGTCATTTATTAAGAAGCTGATACCTATTTTTGATGTAAAAAAGAAAAAAAGTTGCAAGACCCAATTTTGCAACTTTTTTTATGCCCATGCAGCAATTTACTCTCACGGGCGTTTTATTTTTTTAAACTCGTTTTATTGAACAAGTGGTAGAAATGAACCTTGTTGGACAATATCGTTTGGCTTACAGCAGCCTCACAATGGTACAATAGGGGATTATTACAGGGAGTGTACGGCCGCACACCGTATGTAGAGGCGCCAGGATATTCCAGCCAGGGGCAGATGAGATACCATCAGCTATTGTTACAGTATGTGTCCGTTAGGCTACATTCACTCTCAGGTTTTCATGGCCATTGTGCATCCAGGTGTAGAACCATTTTCTGGCCATTTGTCCGTTATTAATGGCCGTTAGAAATGTCATGAAAAGCAGATGAATTTCATTGTTAATACCCCCTATACATAAAATGCTCCTAATAGTTTTCCCCATAGTATAAACATTCCCTCAAAATTTTCTAATGCCCCCCCTTGTAGTGCCCCTAGTGTCTATAATGCCTCCCATAGTAACCCCGGTATATACAAGACCCTCTGTATTTAAAATACCCCCCAATAGTGCCCCTATATAAAAAATGCTCCCAATAGTGCCCCCATTTGTCCCCCCAGTGTCTATAAGAGGGATCAGCAACCTTCGGCACTCCAGCTGCTGTGCAACTACAACTCCCAGCGTGCTCTTTCCACCTGTGTGGGAGTTTAGAGAGCAGCCAAGCAAATGTGCATGCTGGGAGATGTAGTTTCACCACAGCTGGAGTGCCGGAGGTTGCTGACCCCCTGGTCTATAATGACTCCCATAGTAGCCATTGTATATAAAATACCCCCCAATAGGGCCCCTATATATATAAAAAAAGCTCCCAATAGTGTCCCCCTAGTATAAACAGGCCCCTAATAGTCCCCCCATTGTCTATAATGCCTCCCATAGTAGCCCCAGTATATATAAGGCCCCCAACAGTACCCCCTATATATAAAATGCTCCCAATAGTGCCCCTATATTTAAAATGCTTCCAATAGTGTCCCCCCCATGTAGTGCCCCCAGTGTCTATAATGCCTCCCATAGTAGTCCCAGTATATATAAGGCCCCCACAGTGCCCCCTGTGGATAAAATACTTCTTAATAGTGCCTCCCCATATATAAAATGTTCCCCTAGCATAAACAAGCCCTCAATAATGCTCCCAGTATCTATAATGTCCTCCCATAGTAGTTCCAGTATATATAAGGCCCCCACAGTGCCCTCTGTATATAAAATACTTCCTAATAGTGCCTCCCCATATATAAAAATGTTCCCCTAGCATAAACAAGCCCTCAATAATGCTCCCAGTATCTATAATGTCCTCCTCATGTAGTGCCCCCAGTGTCTATACTGCCTCCCATAGTAGTTCCAGTATATATAAGTCCCCCTCAGTGCCCCCCTGTGTGTAAAATCCCACCAATAGTGCCCCCTGTATATAAAATGCTCCCAATAATGTTCCCCTTAGGCCTCTTTCACACGGGCGTCAGTTTTTTTGGCCGGATAAGAGCCGGGTGCGTTGCGGGAAAATGCGCGATTTTCCCGCGCGAGTGCAAAACATTGTCATGCGTTGCACTCGCGTGAGAAAAATCGCGCATGTTTGGTACCCAAACCCGAACTTCTTCACAGAAGTTCGGGCTTGGGATTGATGTTCTGAAGATTGTATTATTTTCCCTTATAACATGGTTATAAGGGAAAATAATAGCATTCTGAATACAGAATGCATAGTAAAACAGCGCTAGAGGGGTTAAAAAAAAATTAAAAAAATTTTAACTCACCTTAGTCCACTTGATCACGAAGCCGGCATCTCCTTGTGTCTCCTCTGCGCTGAACAGGACCTGGGGTGAGCTGCTCCATTAAATACCGGTTAAGGACCTGCGATGACGTCACTCCGGTCATCACATGGTACGTCACATGATCTTTTACCATGGTGATTCACCATGGTAAAAGACCATGTGATGACCGGAGTGATGTCATCGCAGGTCCTTAACCGGTATTTAATGGAGCAGCTCACCCCAGGTCCTGTTCATCAGCAGAGGAGACACAAGGAGATGCCGGCTTCGCGATCAAGTGGACTAAGGTGAGTTAAATTATTATTTTTTTAACCCCTCTAGCGCTGTTTTACTATGCATTCTGTATTCAGAATGCTATTATTTTCCCTTATAACCATGTTATAAGGGAAAATAATAATGATCGGGTCTCCATCCCGATCGTCTCCTAGCAACCGTGCGTGAAAATTGCACCGCATCCACACTTGCTTGCGGATGCCATCCGATTTTCACGCACCCCATTCACTTCTATGGGGCCTGCGTCACGTCAAAATCGGACAATGTAGAGCATGCTGCGATTTCCACTGAACGCACAAGTGATGCGTTAAAAACATCGCTCATGTGCACAGCCCCATAGAAAGGAATGGGTCAGGATTTAGTGCGGGTGCCATACGTTTGCCGCACGGATCGCACCCGCACGGAAAACTCGCCCGTGTGAAAGGGGCCTTAGGGTACTTTCACACTAGCGGCAGGACGGATCCGACAGGCTGTTCACCCTGCCTGATCTGTCCTGCCGCTATTTCGCCGTGCCGCAGTACTTTTAGTCCGGCGGGCTCTCGCTCTCTTTAGTCAATGGGGACGGAGCGGCAGTCCGGCGAAATAGCGGCAGGACGGACCCGACAGGGTGAACAGCCTGTCAGATCCGTCCTGCTGCTAGTGTGAAAGTAGCCTTATCTCCCCAGTGTAAATAAGCGCCCCCCCGAACATGGGTGACAGTGAGGAGGACGGGCGCCCCTTTCTACAGTCTTACTGGGGATAGACAGAAGTGATGGACAATGCATGTGAATCAGGTTGTTGTTAGGAGGCAGATAAAGGCCTCCTGCGCACGACCGCGTCCGTTCTGCGGTCCACAAATCGGGGATCTGCAAAATACGGATGCTGTCTGTGTTGCATATGCACGTTTAAAAATGCGTCCTCAAAGTTGAGGGTGACGTGCGCTGGGACGCCGTGCCGGATTTAAGGATCTCATTATTCTGTGCCAGAACAAACAGTACGAGGGGGGTCAGCTTCCTGAGATCAGATACAACCGCTCTGCTTGCGAACACAACAAATAGCTAGAGAGTGCAAGTCGCTGTCCCACGGAGAGCTACTGGGAACGGCTATCTGTAAATAGAGGATTAGCGAGCACTCTGACTTGTCAACATGGCGTCTGTGCTCCGATTGTGAAAGGAAATACTCGGGGTGTACGCATGCGGCAGTGTAGTCCGGGTGGATTGTGTCAGGCCTCACTCACACGACCGTATTTTGCTTGCACGTCTGAACCACATTTCTTAGATTGTACACCGACCCATTCATTTCTATGGGTCCTCAAAAAAACGGACAGCAAATGGATGTTACGCAAATTGAGGAACACACACTGCCGGCATCCACGTTTTGCGGATCCGCATCTTTTGGGGCCCCGTTGAAATTATAGGGTCCACATCCGTTCCGCAAAATTGCCACGGTCGTGTGAATTGGCCCTTAGGGCGCCTTCACACACTGCGGATTCTATGGCAGAAAATTCCGCAAGTGAAAATCCATTCCATTCACCTGAATGGGGCTTACAGAAATCCATGCGCTCGCCGCCCCATTCAAATGAATGGAACAGATTTTCAGTCGCAGAATTTTCTGCCACGTGTGAAGGCGCCCCTAGTGTATCCGGCATACCCGGAAACTGACGCACACCGCTGGACCCCTCTCACTGTAATGGGATCCGGGCGCTTTCTGGCATAAATGATGGCTTTCGGACAGACAAACACTGCTCCGTGCACCAGCACTTGTCTTTCTGAAACCGCCATTTATGCCGGAAAGAGGTCGGATCCGATTATAGTCAGCGGTGTGCGGCAGTTTCCTACACTAACTCCTCTGCCAGGACAGACTCCGGGATTTCATGCCGCCTATGTGAACCTAATAAGGGCTCATGCACGCAAACGCATTTTCTTTCCATCTCCGTTCATTTTATTTTTTATTTTTTTCGGAACCATTCATTTTAACAGGTCCGCAAAAAAATATAACTGAAGTTACTCAGTGTTTATTCCGTTTCTATATGTCCGTATTTTCGTTCCGCAGAAAAAATAGAACATGTCCTATTATTGTTTTTGATTTTGACCGCATTACGGACAAGGATAGGACTGTTCTATTAGGGGCCGGCTGTTCTGCAAAATACGGAATGCACAAATCATCCATATTTTTTGTGGACCGCAAAATACATACAGTCGTGTGCATGAGCCCTAAGGCTCATGCACACAAACCCTATGTATCCTGCAGTCTACAAATGCCAGCTCCACAAAATACGTCTGTGTTGCATCCGTATTTTTTGCCATCCCATTGACTTCAATGGCTTTGTGGGCCACATTTTGCGGCCAAGAATAAGATGAGCCCCATCCTTTGCGGAGCGGACATACGGATGGCTTTTTGCGCATACGTACGTATGCATGTACCATTATTGGCCGCAAAATGTTTCCCACGCACCCACTGAAGTGAACTGGTCTGGAAAAAAATGCGGATGCAACATGGACAGTATCCGTGTCTGGTATGGGTTGGTGTCTGGTATATTCTCAACATTGGGCCTCATTCACACAACAAAACCAGGAGTGAAGCACAGATGAGGATGGAAGACGAGCAGATCTTTCCATTGTACTTTGTCGTCCTTCCACTCCCGGTATTGGGCGACACATCACGACCAGAATATGCAGGTGTGAATGCGACCTTAGAGGACGGGTGGCGGGTCGGTGGGACGTTGTCCTGTTTGCGGTGGCCCTGGTTACGTGTGCACAGGCTGCGTATACAGGAGACCGCTTATCAGATAACACAGAACGACACCTCGTCCTGCAGGAAACAGGCAGTCATCACCGCCGCAGGAGTGACGGCTCCGTGCAAACGGAAATCCCTTTAGTGCACTTACACACATGAATGGGCCTCTTTTTTTACCTGTGTAAAAAACAAAATCCTAAATAAGCGAACTTTTTGGGGGGCTTTTTTTTTTTTTTTGCACATTGGGGAAAATTATCAAGACCTGCATTTACTCTGCTGCCGGAGGATGCACTTAATTTATGACAAAGCGACGACATCCTTCGCCAGTCCTTACATCCAGTACGAAATCCGCACTCGCTCGTGGCTGGTGAAGATTTCAGTCATACGCACTAGAAAAGTGGTATAAATGATGATAAATCTGCCTAGAAATGTCATTTGCACAACATTTTTTGTGCAGATGGCATTTAAAAATGTCGCAAACCCAGGGTTTTAGAGCTCCGTGTACGGAAGCATTCATTTCAATGGGGCCACAAAAAAAAAGTGTGCATTCCGTATCCGTATGTCCGCAAGTTTGTTCTGCAGAAAAATAGAACATGTCCTATTCTTTCCGTTTTGCAGACCGCATTGTTACAATAGATACGCAAGAAATACGGATGTAACACGGACGTCATCCACGTTTTGCGGACCGCAAAATACATACGGTCGTGTGCATGAGCCCTTATAAATCTCTCCCCATGTGTCTCACCGTTAGCGTTATTCCCTTATAGGGAAGATGTAAAAACACCTAAAAATGCAAAAAAATTTAATGAATAAAAATGACAAAAGGACCGTAAGGAAGACAAAAAGGACAAAAATCAGGACCTGGCGTTTTTGTCACACAAAAAGGTGCAAAGATGCCCAAAAATAATATTCCACAAAATATTACGTGTGAAACCATGGTAATCCTGGTCCGGAAGGTCTCATAGTCCGGTAATGTTTTCCACAGCGAAATAAAAAGGACAAAAACCATCAGTCGGCCATTGCGGTTTACGGCGATAAATGTTTTGCACGCGAGACTGCGTTCACACACCAGCCATAATATTACTGCGCGTATATTGGCGCCTATTCAGACGGTGCATCCGCTATGTCTGAATGTGCCCTTACTGCCGCCACCCCCACTCTGATTTAGGTTCCCAGTCCTACGTCCAGCACAGACATGATGCCATCCGATAATCCAGAACATCGGACGATCCGGCGCCTGTCGGTCCCCTGATGCCGGAGGTTTTGCCGCCTGTGTGCCCCCCTCTTCCCAGCCTGCAGGTCGCCGCCCCTCTCCTGTCTGTCAGGGCTGGGCGGTGTCAGGCCTCAGCCAATCCCCGGACTTTCCTGCAGGCGGCTGCCGGGCATCATGAGAGGCCGGCGGCTGGCATAGGGCGGGAGACCCCGGCAGCGGCATGGAGAGAGCGGAGGTTAGAAGGTGAGGGAGACCGCGGCAAGGGGCTCTTATTCCGGACTAACAGACAGAAGCTCCGACCCCCCCCCCCCTCTCATTGTGCCTAAAAACGTCTCAGATCCCTGGGATGATGTACCCCAAAATCCTGCAGACACCCCTCGTGTATCCCATTATGTCTGGACCCCAACTGCAGTATCGCAGAGCCCTCAACACCTCTTGTACCCCAAGATTTCAAAGCCTCTTATACCCCAAAAGATGAGCCCCCTGTGTGCCCGCAGTGCCCCTGTGTATTCTGAAATATCTGAGCCCCTTTATGTACCCCAACATTTCAACTCCATCTGCTGACTCTTATACCCCAAAAGATGAGCCCCCTGTGTGCTCAGAAATATTGTCCCCCTTGAGTACCCCGATATATCGGAGCCCTCCAGCTGCGCGCCTGTGTGCCCCCCCCCCCGTACCCCGATATTAACCAGCAGTGCCATTGTGTTTCCGGAATCCTGAAATATGAGCCCCCCCCTTTTGTACCCCGATATCGGCTCCAGCCTTCCCACCCCCAAAATGTCTGTGCCTCCCTGTGTATTCTGAGATATCTGAGCCCCTCAGGACCTCCGTATCACCAAATAGCTAGCCCCTGTGTACCCCAAGATAGGTGGGCGCCAGACCCCCCAATCTAATCTCATGATGACGCCCAAGTGGCTGCACCCTGTACTCACCGAAGGCTTGTGTACCCCAATAGTCACATCACAACCCTCGAGACCCCTTGTGTACGGTAACATTAGAGCGCCGTCCTTCTGAGCCCGTGGGTTCCCCTAAAAATAAGAGGACGCACTCAATACTGTAATACAGAACTGAACTCTGACTCCCTAGACCCACCTAATACTCCAGGACCCCCCAATATCCTACATGGTAAATATTTCACCAGCGGAAGGGTGGTGACAGTTTTTTTATTATTTGGTGTAAATTTTGCACTGTTTCTATGTGTTCACCTGACCATTTACATTGTAAACCTTTTGACCCCCGCACAGCGCCCCCTACAGACACCGCACACACGTGATCCAGGATGTTTGGGTTCTCCATGGCTACTGTCCCTTGTACGTAACTATGACCCCCCCCCCGATTATGTAGATTCCATGTGCGGGGGTCCTAGCTCCTGCCCACCCTCTCCTGTGATGTCTTCATTCATTGTGGGTATTGTCTGGGGGTCTGGGAGGGGCCGTGCCGACAATGGCAGCAATTCGCCGCCTGCTTCGGAGGATGAACGAGGACTGGCCTAAGCAGATTTACGGCTAATCTGAGAGGCTGCACAGTGAACGGGGGGGCGTGCTGCCCATGGAGTCCCGCTGCCATGTTACTGGGAGTTTACAGCAACTGGGCAACAGCTCCTGTCTTCTGAGGCTCCTTAGGAGTTGCGGCATCAATGAGTGCAGCTCTGGAGGTAGAGGATGCCCAGGACGCCACTGAGCAGAGGCTGGAGGCCGTGATAGAGGTCGGTGCCCTCTCTGTTATAGGACCCCAGTGTGACTCCCCCCTGTGTGCACTTAGGATCCCCTATAGAATCTAAGCGCAGGAATATAAAGAATCTTCAGAGCTGAACTCAGAGTGCTTATCCAGAATCGCATGTCTTCATTCATTCACTTCTTCTTTCTCCTCTGTAGGCCCTGTCTGCCCGGGTGCTCGGATCTCCAGAAGATAAGACGCTCACCTTCCGCGGTGACCCCACAAACTCCCTCCCTGCCCGTCTGCCGGCGCGTATCCGAGAGATTGTTACCAGGAACTTAAGCCCGCCACCTGGCCCTGGTGAGTACCATGCCCCCGCTGATATCTGGGGGTGATGACTGATGCAGAGCCTCCCTGAATATGTGCGGTTCAGACTAAAGACTAGTGCATGCTTCTGTGTTCATAGGAATATGTGCCGTACTGCAGACTACAACTCCCAGCATACTCATACAATTGCTAGCAGTGGATGCTGAGGTCTGGGGGCTGCAAGTACATTTCTCTAAGGGGTTACAATCATTGAGACAGAGAAGATCGTTGGGGTCTGTGAGCTGAGACCCCAGCCGATTCCCAGTTCAGGAGACGATTACTGTGGTCGGAGTGGCCCTTTAGCCGGAGCACTGCTACTGTGAGGAGGGTGCAGGCGAAGGCGCATTGCTGAGTATTGCAGGTGTAGTTCCGCCTTCCGCCTGCAGGTGTTGCTGTTGTACCTAATTTTCAGCAAAGGAAACAGCGCCACCCGAAGGCTAGAAAATTCTAAAAAAATATTTGAATAGCACATCCGTCAAGGAAAGCAGTCTGTCCTGTGTGAATATCCTTTAGTATTCGCTCTTGTGTTCTCGTCCTGCACAGGTCTCCCGGCAGACATGTCGTCGCTTCTTTCTCTACAAGAGGAAAACCGTATCCTGCAACAAGAGCTGTCGCGGGTGGAGGATCTCCTGGCGCAGAGTCGGGCGGAGAGGGATGAGTTAGCCATTAAATACAACGCAATAAGTGAGAGGGTAAGAAGGAATTCTCTGTCTTCAGACAATTGCCGCAGCTCACTTCCTTAAAGGGGATGTTATGCCGTATGGCCAGGATCTGACCTGTGGGACGCTGCCGATCCAAGGGAAGTGAGGGCTGAAGTTCCTTGCACTTGATGATGGCAGGACCCCTGCTGACCCTTACACTTGATATAACTGGCAGCCAAATGCTCCTTCATCTCCTGATCCCCCACCATACACGTGCAGGCCGCCAGGACCACCCCATACACGTTCAGTGGTTGTCCGGTTCAGCCAACATATATCTAATGTATATGGCCAGTGGCAGAATAAAGGGGCAGCGCTAGTTAACAGGGGTTGTTCCATTACAAGCACTGGGAGGTAAGTGTCTGACCGCTGGGTCCCCCGATGATCATGGGGACCCTGTATTTGAATGGAGCAGTGATCACGCCCCTGGTGGCTGCTTCATTCAGCTCCATGGGACTGCTGGATGCAAGTGTTTGGCTATCCCCGGCAGCCCCATAGAGCAGAACTGAGTGTCAGCTGCATGCGTGACCATCGCTCCAGTGCTCAAAAATGGGAACGCAGGGCCTGCGTGATCGGCTGAGGATAGGCTGAATGGGACAACCCCTTTAAATCCAAGTCCTTCACAGTTCCTTTAAGGGCCCATGCACACGACTGTCATCCGTAGAACATGTCCTATTACTGTCCGCATTGCGGACAAGGATAGGACTGTTCTATGAAGGGCCAGCTGTTCCGTTCCGCAAAATACGGAATGCACACGGATGTCCTCTGTATTTTTTGCGGACCGCAAAATACATACAGTCGTGTGCATGAGCCCTTAGAAAGAGACTGTCATATGCTATATGATTACATTAATCATGGGAGAACCCCTTTAATGTTTCACCTCAATTGGGCCATGATACCGTTCCCTGTAACGTGCAGAGTGCAGCAATGATGTGGCTTCAGTTGTCATATGCTGTAGGCCTCATGCACACGACCGTTGTGTGCATCCGTGGCCGTTGTGCCGTTTTCCGTTTTTTTCGCGGACCCATTGACTTTCAATGGGTCCGTGGAAAAATCGGAAAATGCACCGTTTGGCAGCCGCATCCGTGATCCGTGTTTCCTGGCCGTGAAAAAATCATGACCTGTCCTATTTTTTTCACGGCCAACGGTTCACGGACCCATTCAAGTCAATGGGTCCGTGAAAAAACACGGATGCACACAAGATTGTCATCCGCGTCCGTGTCCGTGATCCGTGTCCGTTTTTTCTTATCATTTCAATGGCAAACTTGACTTAGATTTTTTTTTCATTTTTCATGTCCGTGGATCCTCCAAAAATCAAGGAAGACCCACGGACGAAAAAACGGTCACGGATCACGGACCAACGGAACCCCGTTTTGCGGACCGTGAAAAAATACTGTCGTGTGCATGAGGCCGTATACTGCTGAGGCCAGCGATTGCCTGCAGCGGTCATATGCGGTATATGGAAACATTATGGCTGCAGAGGTGGGGGGGAGGATAGGAGCGCTGGAACAAGTGGGGTTCAGGACACTCGGGTTACCTGCACACGATGCGGATTATGCATTGTTTTTACTGCACAGAGTTTCATGCAGAAAAACCGCAGCGTAATACAATAGTGAGCAATGTGAATGAGATTTGATAAATCGCATGTAGACTTAGCTTTTTTTCTTCTGTGCGTAAATTGACCTGCCGCCTGTCACATATGTGTAGAGAGGTTTTCCCCATGGACTTCAATAGGGCTAACAAACAGGTGTGCGCACTCCGTGTGCTGGTCTCATCCTTTGCTCCGTTCCGTGGCCCCGCAAAAAAAATATAGCATGTCCTATTCTTGTCCGTTTTGCGGACAAGAATAGGCATTTCTACAATGGGTCGCCTGTTCCGTTCCGCAAATTGCGGAAGGCACACAGGCGGCTTTCGTTTTTTGCGGATCCGCGGTTTGTGGACCGCAAAAAACGGCACGGTTGTGTGCATGAGGCCTAACTGCGATAAGTTAAACGGATTTATGCACGCATTTGGTATTAATTTTCTGCATACAAATCTGCACGTGCAGGTACCCATTTTTAGACAAACCCTTTGGCCTCTTTCACACGAGTGTGACGGATTAGGTCCGGATGCGTTCAGTGAAACTCGCACCATTTTGCAAGCAACTTCAGTCAGTTTTGTCTGCGATTGTGTTCAGTTCTTCAGTTTTTTCCGCGCGGGTGCAATGCGTTTTGATGCGTATTTCACGCGCGGGATAAAAAACTGAAGGTTTACAAACAACATCTCTTAGCAACCATCAGTGAAAAACGCATCGCACCCGCACTTGCTTCCGGATGCAATTCGTTTTTCACTGAAGCCCCATTCAGTTCTATGAGGCCGGGGCTGCGTGATAAACGCAGAATGTAGAACATGCTGCGTTTTTCACGCAACACAGAAGTGATGTGTGAAAAGAAAACGCTCAGGTACACAGACCCATTGAAATGAATGTGTCAGGATTCAGTGCGGGTGCAATGTGTTCACGTCACGCATTTCACCCGCGCGGAAAACTCGCTCATGTGAAAGGGGCCTTTAAAGGGCATCTGTCAGCAGTTTTGTACCTATGACATTGGCTGACCTGTTACATGTGCACTTGGTCCCATGTTCATACATCTTCTGTATATAGTGATATGGAGCATGCTGGTATAACCTGGGTATCTCCTGTATATAATTATATATGTACAGCTGGTATAAGTTATACATCTTCTTGTATATAGTGATATGGAGCATGCTGGTATAACCTGGGTATCTCCTGTATATAATTATATATGTACAGCTGGTATAAGTTACACATCTTCTTGTATATAGTGATATGGACCACGCTGGTATAACCTGGGTATCTCCTGTATATAATGATATATTTACAGCTGGTATAAGTTATACATCTTCTTGTATATAGTGATATGGAGCATGCTGGTATAACCTGGGCATCTCCTGTATATAATTATATATATGTACAGCTGGTATAAGTTATACATCTTCTTGTATATAGTGATATGGAGCATGCTGGTATAACCTGGGCATCTCCTGTATATAATTATATATATGTACAGCTGGTATAAGTTATACATCATCTTGTATATAGTGATATGGACCATGCTGGTATAACCTGGGCATCTCCTGTATATGATTATATATGTGCAGCTGGTATAGGTTATACATCTTCCTGTATATAGTGATATGGAGCATGCTGGTATAACCTGGGCATCTCCTGTATATAATTATATATGTACAGCTGGTATAAGTTATACATCTTCTTGTATATAGTGATATGGAGCATGCTGGTATAACCTGGGCATCTCCTGTATATAATTATATATGTACAGCTGGTATAAACTGGGCATCTCCTGTATATAATTATATAGGTACAGCTGGTATAAGTTATACATCTTCTTGTATATAGTGATATAGAGCATGCTGGTATAACCTGGGTATCTCCTGTATATAATTATATAGGTACAGCTGGTATAAGTTATACATCTTCTTGTATATAGTGATATGGAGCATGCTGGTATAACCTGGGCATCTCCTGTATATATTATATATATACTTATACAGCTGGTATGAGTTCGGGTTTTCTCTAGTTCTCTTCATACTATGTCCTTCTCCCACCCGGTTTGGTCAGTAGTTTTCAGATATTTTGCTCTTCGTTCTTGTCTCTAGGTTTGTGTCTTGTCCGGGCAGGCAGCGGGCAGTGAAGGGCAGCCGGCAGGCTGAGACTTGCCCGTGTTCCCCATGTCCAGTGTCCGGATCTCAATGGTGCATTCATAAACCTCATTGTCCCATCATCCGTTCCCACCAGACTGTCCAGACCCCCAGCAGTGAGTGTCGCTGCTTATGTATGGTGACCACCATCCCTGAGAAGCTCCTGCCGCTTACACTGGTGCAGAGTCATCTTCTAGGTCAGTGTAGTGATGACATCAGCACTCACCCATTATAAAGCTATAATGCCTTCTGGGCCGACAGCGCCTCGGCGGACGGACAGCGCCTGCGGGATTTCTGTCATTTATAGCAGGGGACCACATTCAGCCATGACATTGCACCTATCTGGACCACTTGGTTGCAGAGCTTGCAGTCATCGCTCTAGATTGATGGAGGTGACTGCAACTCTCATCATTGTGACTGACATGTGTCGTCCCGGTAGTGATCACTGGGTTTCCTGAATTGACGGTCGCTCTGGTGACTGTTGCCGGGCAGATGGTAAACGTCCGCTATTCACAGCTTTCTTTCAGTGAGGGACAATAGACATGGCTGCAGGACGCTCGTTTATTGCGGACTCTCCCAGGACTTAAAATAGGGAGAGATACAGGACTTCAATATTGAGGTTTACTATGATCTACATGTACAGACTTGTCTTGTCAACACTGACACATTGTAACAATCCCTCAGCTGTGTGAGAAGGAATAGATCAGGAAAGATTACCAGCCCTTGGAAGTAAACATGAAATTTTCTCATTTACTGACAGCAAACAGAGATCTTACAAGACAGGGTCTATTAGAAAGTCACTCTGATGACGCTTTAGGTGCTTTATAGTATATACCAGAGCGGCCGTGTTATATATATTATTATAGCGTAATCTGAATCGCTACGACAGGACTGAGTTCATACACGTGGTCATCCTCTGAATGTCATCCCCCTAATATGTTCAGGAGATGCTTCTTCTGCCTTTGGGTCTTTGCCTTATGGATCTCATTTCTCTGTAGACCACGTCTCAGCAACATGTTCTGTAGACCTCATGTCTCAGCAATATGTTCTTTTCGGTAGACCACATGTCTCAGCAACGTGTTTTGTAGACCACATGTCTCGGGGACATGTCCTGTTCTGTAGACCCACATGTCTCGGCGACATGTCAGGATGAACCTAAAATGCACTCTAACCTTTACAGGTGAACTTAATGTGACCTTCTCTAAACTTTTGAATGCACATGTCCAACTATTCAATGTTTCAGTACTTTTTGCACAACTTGCTGTCCTCTAACAAGGAGCTTATCGGCAAAATTCACAACAGGTGTTTGATCCATGAATCGCCCAATAAATGTCCTGGTTCAATTAGAATTGGTATTTTAACAGTCCTCCTCATCATGCTGTTCACATTTTAACATCATGAGACCAAGACGACACCTAACAATTGATCATCAGTACCTCGCCATTGTGAGGCTTCAAGCAGGATGTTCTCAGATGGAAGTGGCCACTGAGCTTAGAGCTTCACAGAGTGTCATCAGCAGGTCGTATCAGAGATACAGAGAGACCGGAAGAGTCACAGAAAGGCATAGAAGTGGACGTTCTTTGGCCACATCCCACACTGATGACCGCTTCATTGTGAACAATGCCCAGCGGAACCGGATGATGAATGCCACACAACTCCAGGCACATTTAATGGAGGTGAGAGGCACCCAAGTGTCATTTGAGACCATTCAAAACCGTTTACATCAGGGTGGTCTGTGTGCTAAACGAACTGCAAGGAAACCTGACCACACCACCAGGCACAGGCATCATCGTCTTGCATGGGCCAGGGAGAATCTATGCTGGGCCAGGGACCAGTGGGCCTCAGTGCTGTTCAGTGATGAAAGTAGATTCACGCTGAGCAGAAATGATGGCCGCCAACGATGTTGGAGACGTCAAGGAGAGCGCTATGCATCAGCCACTATTGTCACCAGATGAGCCTTTGGTGGTGGTGGTGGTGTTACAGGGTGGGCAGGTGTGTCTAGTCAGTACAGAACTGCCCTACACTTTGTGAATGGTCCAGTGACAAGCCCATACTACTTAAATAACATCATGAATCCAGTCATTGTGCCTCTGCAGGAACAACACAGTCCTAATGTCATCTTCATGGACAACAATGCGCCAGGTCATCGAGGTTGCATCATTAGGGAACGGCTCCTGAAGACTGGGGGACCTCAAATGGAGTGGCCTGCACTTTCTCCAGACCTGAATCCCATTGATAACCTATGGGATCAGCTGAGTCGCCATGTAGAGGCTCATAACTCTGTACCCCAGAACCTCAATGGCCTGAGGGCCGCCCTTCAAGAAGAGCGGGATGCCGTGCCTCAGCAGACAATAAGGCGCCTTGTGAACAGCAGGAGACGTCGTTGTCAAGCTGGTATTGATGCTCAGGGCCACGTGACAAGTTATAGAGACACCTGATATTTTTGTGGAGGTATACCCAGCACTAGTGTTGGGTTTTGTTTCATTAAATAGTTTGAGATGAGGACATCACCATTGCTGCTTCTACTTAACTGTCCTACTTTCATGATATGATATTACTGGAGCGGAAACTTTTTAAATTTTCCATAAATTTCACCCAAAAGCCAAACTTTTTGTGAATAGTGTACTTTTCTGTATACCTCATGTTTCAGCAACGTGTCCTGTTCTGTAGAACTTATGTCTTGAGATTATATGCTTTTATGTTATCTTCATGCCTCATGGGTATATCCTGCTCTGTGCGCCTCATGGGAATGACTGGTTCTTTGGGGTGCCTCAGTGGCAAGTCTTTTCTGGACCTTGTGGCTTGGCGAGTATGTATTGGTTTTTTTAACCTATCTCCAAGGCATATGTCCTGTTCTTTAGACCTCATGCCTCAGTTAATGGCCTATTCTGAGGACCTTAGGCCTTGGGGCTTTGTTTTCTTTTGTGACCTAATTTCTTGCAGAATTACCTAATCTGCGGACCTTTTGCCTTATGGGGTATGTCCTTTTGTCCTCGTGCCTCAGGATTATGTCCTTTTGTCCTTGTGCATATGTTCTGTGGACCTTGTCCCTTGGGGTATGTCCCGTTGTCTTTGTGGGTATGTTTTGTGGGTCTTGTGCCTCAGAGGGTATGTCCTGTTGTCCTGATACTTGTGTTCTGTGGACCTTGTGCCTCTGGGTTATGTTCTGTGTATCGTGTGCCTCGGGGGTATGTCCTGGCTTCATGCCTCTCCTACTGCCTGTGCTCATTCACCCTGATTATTGGGTTATGGTCGAGCTCTCCGGAGCTGCAGCCGCTGTACATTATATCGCTGTCCATCTGTGTAGTAGGATTGGAGCGTTCAGACATCAGGAAGGGATTGCACGTTTCCCTCGTTGATAATCTCATTATTCCCGTCTCCTAGCGCTGATTGTGAATGGGGAGGGGGCACTGGAGGTGCTGGCGGTATAATTAGGGTGAGGGAGAAGATGACGGTGCTGCAGCAGCTGTTGTTGGTCTCCATTTTCTTGTAAGAATGGAAGAGGAGGAGGAGGCCGGAGCCTTTGTCAGGAAGAGAGTGGTTCGGGCAAGTATACTGATGTCTGACGGGCGATGCAAAGCCGAGGCTGCCGCTGTTTGCTCCTGCGCCTCTGTAAGCGACACTCTGAAGAATATATACCAGGGTGACTTTTAACTGCTTCAGAACCAGGCTGCTGTCACTGGGTGTAGTGTGACTGTGTACAGTGACAGGTTATGGATTCCCATCCTCTCCTTAGAGGACCTGAGTATTGGACCCAGGAGACTGGTGAATGGAAATGATGGGCCTTGCCAGATAGAGGCCACCTACTGGAGCAAGTGTGAGGAGAGGATGGATACTGGAGCAAGTGTGGAGAGGACAGGACGGGCGCTGGAGTGAGTGTGGGGAGGATAGGACAGGCGTGGGGTGAGATCGGAGAGGCTGGGAGCTGAAGCAAGTTAGAGGAGGAGAGGACAGGAGCTGGTGTGATTGCAGGAGGAGAGGCCAGGATCTGGAGCGAGTGCAGGGAGGAGAAGCCAGGATCTGGAGCGAGTGCAGGGAGGAGAAGCCAGGAACTGGAGCAAGTGAAGGGAGGAGAAGCCAGGAACTGGAGCAAGTGAAGGGAGGAGAAGCCAGGAACTGGAGCAAGTGAAGGGAGGAGAAGCCAGGAACTGGAGCGAGTGCAGGGAGGAGAGGCCGGGAACTGGAGCGAGTGCATGGAGGAGAAGTCGGGAACTGGAGCGAATGCAGGTAGGAGAGGTCAGGAACTGGAGGGAATGCAGGGAGGAGAGGTCAGGAACTGGAGGGAATGCAGGGAGGAGAGGTCAGGAACTGGAGCGAATGCAGGGAGGAGAGGTCAGGAACTGGAGCGAATGCAGGGAGGAGAGGTCAGGAACTGGAGCGAATGCAGGGAGGAGAGGTCAGGAACTGGAGCGAATGCAGGGAGGAGAGGTCAGGAACTGGAGCGAATGCAGGGAGGAGAGGTCAGGAACTGGAGCGAATGCAGGGAGGAGAGGTCAGGAACTGGAGCGAATGCAGGGAGGAGAGGTCAGGAACTGGAGCGAATGCAGGGAGGAGAGGTCAGGAACTGGAGCGAATGCAGGGAGGAGAGGTCAGGAACTGGAGCGAATGCAGGGAGGAGAGGTCAGGAACTGGAGCGAATGCAGGGAGGAGGAACTGGAGCGAATGCCAGGGAGGAGAGGTCAGGAACTGGAGCGAATGCAGGGAGGAGAGGTCAGGAACTGGAGCGAATGCAGGGAGGAGAGGTCAGGAACTGGAGCGAATGCAGGGAGGAGAGGTCAGGAACTGGAGCGAATGCAGGGAGGAGAGGTCAGGAACTGGAGCGAATGCAGGGAGGAGAGGTCAGGAACTGGAGCGAATGCAGGGAGGAGAGGTCAGGAACTGGAGCGAATGCAGGGAGGAGAGGTCAGGAACTGGAGCGAATGCAGGGAGGAGAGGTCAGGAACTGGAGCGAATGCAGGGAGGAGAGGTCAGGAACTGGAGCGAATGCAGGGAGGAGAGGTCAGGAACTGGAAGCGAATGCAGGGAGGAGAGGTCAGGAACTGGAGCGAATGCAGGGAGGAGAGGTCAGGAACTGGAGCGAATGCAGGGAGGAGAGGTCAGGAACTGGAGCGAATGCAGGGAGGAGAGGTCAGGAACTGGAGCGAATGCAGGGAGGAGAGGTCAGGAACTGGAGCGAATGCAGGGAGGAGAGGTCAGGAACTGGAGCGAATGCAGGGAGGAGAGGTCAGGAACTGGAGCGAATGCAGGGAGGAGAGGTCAGGAACTGGAGCGAATGCAGGGAGGAGAGGTCAGGAACTGGAGCGAATGCAGGGAGGAGAGGTCAGGAACTGGAGCGAATGCAGGGAGGAGAGGTCAGGAACTGGAGCGAATGCAGGGAGGAGAGGTCGGGAACTGGAGCGAATGCAGGGAGGAGAGGTCGGGAACTGGAGCGAATGCAGGGAGGAGAGGTCGGGAACTGGAGCGAATGCAGGGAGGAGAGGTCGGGAACTGGAGCGAATGCAGGGAGGAGAGGTCGGGAACTGGAGCGAATGCAGGGAGGAGAGGTCGGGAACTGGAGCGAATGCAGGGAGGAGAGGTCGGGAACTGGAGCGAATGCAGGGAGGAGAGGTCGGGAACTGGAGCGAATGCAGGGAGGAGAGGTCGGGAACTGGAGCGAATGCAGGGAGGAGAGGTCGGGAACTGGAGCGAATGCAGGGAGGAGAGGTCGGGAACTGGAGCGAATGCAGGGAGGAGAGGTCGGGAACTGGAGCGAATGCAGGGAGGAAAGGCTAGGAGCTGGAGCGAGTGCTGAAAGGAGAGGCTGGCATCTGGATTGAGTGCGGAAAGGAGAGGCTGGGATCTGGAGCAAGTGCATGGAGGAGAGGCTGGGAGCTGGAGCGAGTGCGGGGAGAAACCTAACATTCTGTGTTACCCAGATGTGGAGGGTACGGACCTGAGTATGGGACCCAGGAGACTGGTGAATGGAAAGGATGGGCACTGCCAGATAGAGGCCACCTACTGGAGCAAGTGTGAGGAGGACAGGATGGGCGCTGGAGCGAGTACGGAGAAGTTGGGAACTGGCTCCAGTATAGGGAGGAGAGTCCGGGAACTGAAGCAGTGAAGGGAGGAGAGGCCGGGAGCTGGAGCGAGTGCGTAGACGACAGGACAGAATGGGTGTTGGAGTGAGTGTCGAGAGGAGAGGCTTGGAGCTGGCACCAGTACGAGGAGGATAGGCCGGAAACTTGAGCGAGTACGGGGAGGATAGGCTGGGAACTGGAGCAAGTGTGGGGAGGAGAGACTGGGAGTTGGCACCAGTACGGGGAGGAGAGGCCGGGAACTAAAGCGAGTGCGGGTAGAAACCTGACATTGGGGGGCACTGAAATCGGGGTGCAGTTGCATTACGTCTTTCTGTCTGCCACAGCTGGAGGATTGCCTGCGCCGGAGAGGTCTGGATCCTGTCACGAACGCAGATGTGTGTATCTCAGTAATAGCGTATTCTGTGGGCCGTCACCAAAGGGTTCATTTTCTACTTATTATCATACGTGTTGTATGTACCATGTCACATGCCTCCCCTGACTCCGCCTCTGTTTGTGGTACAAGCTGCACCAGCCCCTGTTCTGGGAGTGGGAGGAGCCAAGAAGACCGGTCACGTACGGGCTGGACTGCACCGAGCAGAGCGAGGTGTGTACCCTGCAGCGTGACCACGACACTATGACAAGCCCCTGGACCCCGAATACTGGGGGGAAGGGGGCAGAGATCTCAACATTAAAGGCACTTTCTGGTTTTGTGGGGGATCATGTGATCACTATAGGAGAGGCTGCACGTGACCTGTCACCATTGCAGCAGTAGGTTGACAAATATCTGTCCTGACATATCCAGGGTATTACACTGATACATTGCAACAAACTACAGCTGTGCAAACATAATGGTTCTAAATAAGAGATCAGCCATGCACTGCCAGCAAGCAGAGGTTTTGTAAATAGTGAAGCACTGGAGCAAAAAATAACTATTTGAAAAATGGAGGATGTTTACATAAAATGTAGATATTAGCGGTCACCATGATGAGGTGGAGAAATAAAATATGTGCGATAACTCCGCGTCTCCTATTGGTCCCGGCAGCTGGAGCAAACCCTGCGGCTAGAAACCGGCTGAGCGTGAGAGGGATTCCCTGGAAACACGGAGCTTGGCGCAGCAGAATGTTGAGCTGCGGCGGCGGCTGGAAGAGGAGCAGGCTGCGTACAAGCGGAAACTGCAGGCCTATCAGGAGGGACAGCAGCGGCAAGCGCAGCTTGTGCAGAAGCTCCAGGCCAAGGTGAGTGAGAGTGCAAGGGGTGGTGAGCGCAGCTCATGGCGTGAAAATATTCCAGTGCACGTGACAACAGAGAACAGCAGAGTCCTTTAAGTTACACGCAGTCTCCATACCTGTCACTCATTACTTATCCCTCTGTCAGGTCCTGCAGTACAAGAAGCGGTGTGGAGAGGTGGAGCAGCAGCTTCTGGAACGTTCCACGGAACTGGAACAGGAACGTCTCACTGTGAGTCTGACAGCGGGTGGAAGTATGAGACCCGAGCTCTGCAGATTTATGGTGCAATGTGCACCAGTGTTCTGGAGCACATATCGTTGACCAGTTCATACATTATCATGTACATAAAGATGATGCATAAGTGGTTGTATGGAATGGGCTGCTGCTCTGAGCTCACTCCATTCATGGTGAGGTCCAGCTGTATAATACAGCAGGCATCTGGCCGCAGTGACAGGGATTAATGCTGAACTTGGTCATTTTGACCCCTGAGACGCCGCAGTCAATAGTGATTGCGGCATCTGTGGAGTTAGATAGAGGGAGGGGGCTCCTTCTGCCTTCCGATCGGAGCCCCTGCAGTTAAATTGCGGCACTGTGATCGATTACCATGACAGCCTTGGGCCTTCCGAAGGTTCCTGGGTCTGCCATGGTATAATGCCTGTAAAGCTGTGCACGAGGCACAGCTCAGCAGGCAGAGCTGCAGAATCCCATAGACCATAATAGTTCTCTCTTTCTGTTTTAGGCGTAGAAAGTGGTCTAAATGTAAGCCAGCAAGGAAGCTGTCTTACATTTTAGACCAGCGCCTCTACATAACTTTGGCGGATCCACCACCAGCGCAGGGGTTGTTAAAACCAGGGTCTAAAACGCTGGTCTTAATAAATGTCTCCCTAAAGTTTGCTCCCCATAAAACAAGTCCCTATATAGCTCTGTAGACGGAAATATAAAAAAGTTATGGCTAGATTAGATTTTTTTCCAAAGCTTTTTTTTTTTTTTTTTTTTTTTTTTTTTAGTATTAGGCTAGTTTCACACTTGCGGCAGGACGGATCCGACAGGCTGTTCACCATGTCGGATCCGTCCTGCGGCTATTTCGCCGTGCCCGCGGACCGCCGCTCCGTCCCCATTGACTATAATGGGGACAGGGGCGGAGCTCCGGCTGTGCACGGAGAAAGCCGCCGGACTAAAAAGCCTGACATGCAGTAATTTTAGTCCGGCGGCCTTTCTCCGTGCACCGCCGTGCTGCGCCAGAGCTCTGCCCCCGTCCCCATTATAGTCAATGGGGACGGAGCGGCGGTCCGGCGGCACGGTGAAATAGCCGCAGGACGGATCCGACATGGTGAACAGCCTGTCGGATCCGTCCTGCCGCAAGTGTGAAAGTACCCTTAAAATGAAATAAAAACTATACAAATCTGGTATAGCTGTAATCGTATTGACCCGCAGAATAAGGACGTCATGCAATTTTTTGCGCACTGTGAACTCAGTAATATTAAAACGCCAAAAAGCTTGGTGGAATTATTGGAATGTGCGGAGGAAAAAGCAAAAATTAAAATGGGCTTCATTTTGAAGGGGTTAAATGTAACGTCTGTTGCCTGCCCATGCACTGCCTACTTTTTTGTAAATGTGGCAAGGGAGTTTGAAAACAGGGAAAAGTGGCAAATTTTGTTGCCAAAATTTGCCACTTATGCACGCCATAGGACAATTATACATTCCTCTTTGTATTTTAATCCAAGATCTCTGCTTGCCTCCTCTAATGCATTGTAGCAACCTGTCAGCTGGATCTGATCTATTTCCATTCAATGACAGCAAGCAGAGAGCTTGGATCTAAGGAGGAGTATAACACAAAGCCTTGTAGCTCCACCTTAGAACTGCGTGTTCAGTCGCCATATGAGTTCTAAATGTCACAAATTCCTCGCTTTTCTGCACAGAGCCGCCTGGAGATGACCGACTCGCGGCTGCGACAGGAGGAGGAGACCAGCAACGAACTAGAGAACGCTCTGATCCGATTGGAGGAGGAACAGCAGAGGTAGGAGGGGGGTCCCGCGGCTGCCAATCAAATATTCACCTTGTTCTTTTGTATAGAAAACGGAAGGAAGTTCTAAGCTGACACATATAGGGAGGCTGATAACAGGGAGCAGTAGTCTGCAGTTTTTTGGGATTTCATCACTTTATCGTTGCCTCCTCCACGCACAGGAGCGCCAGCCTCACCCAGGTGAACGTCATGCTGAGAGAGCAACTGGACCAGGCCAACTCTGCTAACCAGGCGCTGAGCGAGGACCTGCGCAAGCTGACGGCCGACTGGACCAGAGCCCGCGACGAGCTGGAGCAGAAAGAGAGCGAGTGGCGGCGCGAGGAGGAGGTGAGGGCGGTGCACACCCTGAGCTAAACCTCCACCAACTTTCCAGTCTCCTAGGATTCCATCTCATCTTTTATTTTGTCACCTCCCTACAGTCCTTTAACACGTACTTCAGCACCGAGCACAGCCGCCTGTTGTCTCTGTGGAGACAGGTGGTCGGCTTCAGGAGACATTTCAGCGAGATGAAGACGATGACGGAGAGGTGGGTGCCCGGCGGGATGGCGGTGTCTGAAGAGGAAACCTTTTCATACATAATCACGTGTGACCCCCTTCTCTGTGCAGGGACCTCTCGGTGATGCAGAAGGAGCTGTCGCAGTCCTGCCGCTCGCTGCACGCCTCCTGCCTGAACGTCAGCAGCTCCCTCCGCCTGGCCGAGAACAGCGGCGTGGTGGCGGTGGAGAGACAGGCGCTGCAGCTCGCCCAACTGGACGAGCAGCTGAAAGACAAAGTGCGAGAAATGATCCAGTTACAAGCCGCGTACGATGGCGAGAAAGCAGAGCTCAGCGCCAGGTAAGTGATGGGCACAGAGGTACTCAGCGCTGCGTTACTGACCCTTGCCTCAGCGCCAGTCGTGGTACTGGTTCTCTGTCTGATGCCAGTCTCCATTTACATCACAGGGCGGCAGAGCTAAGTAAGACTCTTGAGCTTCTGCAGAGCGAGAACATGGACAAGGAGCTGCAGATCAGACGGCTGCAAGAACAGGTGAGCAGAGAAGGATAGGCAAGAAGGGGTTAAATCGGAGATCCACTTTTGAACGCTACCGATAGATTTACAATTGATGTCAGAGTTTAGCAACGGTGTGAATCCTTATGGCTACGGCAGGCATTCCGGTAATGGCATCCATTGGGTTTCTGGCATACATGCCTAAGCTACATCAAGTTTTATACACCAATCGCATCCAAAGCTACATTTAGATGCTTCCTTAGCCTACATGATCCCACATTTCACTGCTGGTTCAGTATCTGGGGTGCCATGATGTCCATACTGCTACTGCCCCATTGTCCTCCATTCATTGCCCCATCCAGTGTGGTGATAGAGAGCCGTGAGACTTATTTGTGATCGGTCCTACCAGGATTCTCATCTGAGATTATTCGGAGGTTCTAGTGGTGTAAGAAGCAGTGGAGAGGAGCAGGTGGGCATGTTATGTGACAGCGTGGTGGCTTAGTAGTGAGCACTGGGGTCCTAGGTTTAAATCTGACCAAGGGCAACATCTGCATGGAGTTTGTATGTTCTCCTCGTGTTTATGTGGGTTTTCTCCGGTTTCCTCCCACACTCCAAAGACATACTGATAGGGAATTTAGATTGTAAGCTCTGCTGGGGACAGTGAGTGATCAACGTCTGTATTGATTTGGTTCTTGCAGGAGAAGAATCAGATGGAGGAGCGGGTGACGCTGGTAGGAGAAGAGGTGGAAGCTCTGAAGTCTGAGAGAGAGATTCTCCAGGAAACCCTCCGGGAGCTCACACAGGTATCTGGTTACCTGTGATATACACTTATTATTAAATCATTATAATATCCCCTATAATTGCATCTTCCACAGGGGCCATTAGTACAAGCCTTGAGAACTTGTATCATACACTTATTCTTTCAGGACCACATTTTGGTCCATGTTTTTTTCTTCTGTTTGTATCCGCTGCTGTGTACTTACCCCATGCAGACTGAATATTCGGCCATGTCATCACAGCTTCACTGCGGGTTCTTTCTGATATTTCAGTTTTGTCTTTGTGCCGTCTCCTCCAGGCAGTCCTGAGCTGATGCAGACAGCGGTCTTCAGCTTTCCACCAGTGATAGGACATTCGAGCTTCCAGACAGTGAGGGTCCGGGGCTCAGCCTCAGAGGCCTCTCCAGCAGCCTGCGTACATCTTCTCCTATCCGCCGCCCCTCTCCACATCGCAGTGCCTCCCCTAGACGTAGCCTGTCTCCAGCTTTCCGTGACTCTGCACTCTCAGCCGTGCAATCTGCTCTCCAGAGGAGACAGCTACAGGTCCAGGTATGTTGTCTCCGTTTGCATCTCTTTCTTCTTAAAAGGTTTTTCCGAAACTTTTATACTAATGACCTATCCTCAGGATAGGTAATCAGTATCTGATCTGCGAGGGTCCAGCACCCCGAACCCCTGCCAATAAGCTGTTTGAGAAGGCACCGGCGCTCATGTCAGGCATTGCAGCCTTATTGCAACTCAGACTAGGTCAGTGATGTCACAAATGAATGGGGCCGAGCTGTGATACCAAGCACAGCCGCTATACATTGTACTGCACTGTGGTTGGTGAGCTGCGAGACCCCCACCGATCAGATACTGATGACCTAGAGGACAGGTTATCAATTAAAAAGTCTTGGAAAACCCCTTTAATGGGAAAATGTAAAAACTGTAAGTAATGGCGTTGTGTTCTGTGTGTATGGCACTGCAGTTCTGGGTATAAACAGTGCCCTCTGCTCGCACATTGATATGCTTCTGCTGCAGATTTTGTGTTGCACCCTCTTACCGCAAAACCCTCTTACTAGGTCCCAGTTTTTATCATTATCCTGAGTAAGTCCTGGGAGTTTTGCTGTAACACTGGTTGAATTGATTGCAGGAGCTGCGGGGGCGGCTGGAAGCCGGACAAGAGACGGTGGGCACTCTACGCAAACAACTGAGCGACAGCGAGAACGATCGCTGGGTTCTGGAGCAGAAAATAAGTAAATTGCAGCAAGATCTAGACACGTCCTCTATGACCAAAGACGATGCGGAGCTGACCATCACTAGACTTCGCGGAAGCTTAGAGCAGCTGAACAGGTGCAGACAGACACTGAGAGCAATGCAGAAAACATACAATGCGCTGTAGGTCTGTCACTTATGTGGACACATACGTTCTCTCTTTTGCTACAGCGAGCGTGCTGTCCTGGAGCGCAATGTCCAGAATCTGCAGGAACAGCTGGAGGCTCAGCGCCAAGAGGCTGAAAAACTTCAGGTGGTGAACAGCGACCTTCAGCGTCAGAGGGACATCTTACAGGAGGAGAAGGATGACGCCTGCCAGGATCGCGACAGAATCCAGCGAGAGGTGGAGAGAGGGTGAGCAGAGGATGGGCTGAGGGCGGACTTGCCCTTCAGACATCATGGACTAGGGGTCCACACAAAGTAGAGACCCCAGAGGAGACATCTGACAATTTGAGCTCTGAGGGAAGAGCATGTTGTCCAGTAGGACTGAATGGGGATGTGATGTGCAAGCATGGTGGCTAGGATTCTAGCTTCAAATCTTAGCAAGGACAACATCTGCTTACCGATAGGGAATTTACATGGTAAAGGTCCCTGCAGACAGATGGTGGTCCCGGACATTAGGGGTGAGAGTTGACACTGTAATCCTGATTTTTCAGACACAAGATCCAGGAGCAGCTGGAGGTGAAACTTTCTGCTCTCAGGAAGGAGCTGGTTGTGGTGAAAGAATCTCTACATCAATCCAGCCTGGAGAAGGAAGTGTTGGAAGCAGAGAAGACGGACATATCCCATGCGCTCTCCAAGGTGAGATCCGGCACAATGTACACGATCTCTCACAGGAGAGATCTAGAGACGTGAGAATGATCTCATAAATGATCCAGCTGGGAGTCCATGCACATAAAGATGAATTATTGTATAATCAGGGTAGACCGTGCTCTGTTGGCCACACTCCGGCCCTTGTACCTACGCTGATACGTTGCAGCAAGCCCAGCAGCTGGGTGAATGGGACTTGGTTAGATAATTGGTTTTCAGTCTCCAAAAAGTTCCCATTCACTGACAGAACTCGAGAATGGGGCCTTTTCTTGCCCCAGCATCAATGAAGAGGTTCCCACCCATGCACGGCTCTCTCCTTTCACTTCTATGAGATTGCTGAAAATAGTCAAGCTTAGCATTTTTTAGAACTTGCATAGAAGTGAATGGTTTGAGCTGTGCGTACATGACTTCCTCTCCATTCTTGGCCACACAAGCAACAGCGATAGTCTTAAGGCAGGAGCGGGTCCTAGAGGTGAACATGCAATAAATGTCCTAAGACGCACCTACCTCACTCACCATTCTGCACCTCTTCACTTATATTGAGCAGTAACCTGACCCAGTACTGTAGACACTGAAAAGTATGTACCCCCCCTAACCATCCAGGCATGAAATAAACCGAGCAGAGCTTGAGCTGTCGCTGAATAGACAGAGGACAGAAGAAGCTTCACTTAGAGACGCATTATCTAAGATGAGTGCATTGAACGAGAGTCTGGCCCAGGACAAGATGGAGCTCAACAGAGTCATCGCTCAGGTACATGTCCTTGCTGGGGGATATATGGGGTCCGAAGGAGGGAGAAGCCTCAGAGAGGAGCAGGAGGCTGCAGGGCAATGGAGCTCTACTTACTCTATTCCTTTTGCAGCTGGAGCAGGAGCGGTCCTCCTTGCAGGGACAGAAGCATGAAGTAGAGCAGGAAAAGACCTCCATCAGGGATGAACTGGTTCGTTTGGAGCAGGAAAAGCTGGAGCTGGACACGGAACGCTTTGGGCTGGATAACTCCCTGCAGGCCATGGAGCTGAGCAAAGAGAAACTACTTCTGGAGCTACAATCACTGCGTAAAGAGAAGGGACATCTACAAGAACAGCTGGGGCAGGTAAGAGCAAGGCTACATACAGAGTGAGAGAGGCCATGGAAGATACCGGGTTGGGGTGGAGTACGTGGGGTAGAAGGACGGGACAGGTAAGTGTATGTTGAGTAGCAAAGAATTGTGGGAAGGCTTAGTACCTTAATTTCATAATTTCCCTACTAGGTAACCCGTCAGAGGAACGGCCTGAGCGAGGACCTGCTGCAGAGCCGCAAGGAGGTAGAGCAGCAAAGCGAGAGTCTACTGCGTGCCTCCAGAGAGAAAGAGATGCTAATGAAAGACAAAGGCAGCCTAGTGGTACAGCTCACTGCGTCCGAGAGAGAGAACCGGGCGCAGTCAGAAGAGATTGCCGCACTCAGGTATTCAAGGCTCCATAGCTTCATTACATAACTGTTTACATAAAAGATGAGCAGAGTCCTGCTTCTGGGTCTATGTCCTGCCCCATAATTACACTTTACAATCATACTGAACTCGTACCCAATGCCTAGATGCCAGCATGGCTGTTTCACAGGCTTGTGTCTGGGTGCCATTATACTGTCTGTCCTGAGGTTTATCGGCCAGTAGGGGGCAGCATCTGTGTGATGCTGGGCTGGCTGCACGTAGCTAAGCAGCAAACTAAACACACAGGTGGTAACGCAAGCCACTCTGGGACTGACAGAGACAAACCTTGGAGCCCCATGGGAGAGGCCGGCTGTTACGAGGGACGCAGATCCCAATCGCTGTCTGTCTCCACAGGTCAGAGAAAGAGGCGCTGGAGACGGCACTGTTTGATGTCCAGCAGCAACTAGTCCAAACGACTAACCGCAAAGAGCAGCTGGAGGGAGAAAACCAGAATCTACGGCTGGCAAAGGAGGCATTGCAAGGTAGAGACCCGTCACTGTGCATGACTAGAGCTACCATATAGAGTCCAGTCCACAGCAGTCCCTGCACAGGGCGAGCCTGGGTCTGAGCATCAGGCGTGGCGGTGCATGTGGCCACTAAGAGGACTCTGTATGTAGCTCAGCTAGAATTAACTCCTTCCCTTATGAGAGAATGGAAAATACCTGAACCCATAGACGGCTATCTCCGGTGCTGATAACGGCTTATGTCTGGTCCTCAGCGGAGACCAGCTCTGTAAGGAGGCAGATGGAGGCCGAGCTCGCTAAACTTGAGCGAGACAAGGAGTCTCTGAATCAGCAACTGATCCATGTGGAGGAAGAAGCACAAATCACCCTGAAGAGCAAGCAGAAGGATCACGAAGAAGATATGGAGAGGCTTCTGCAGGAGAAGGTGGGTAACCAAAATACTCGCCAGCAGTCAGTGTGGAACTACAGGCCCCAGCAAGTTGTGTAATCTATTGTTATGGGGCTTAAAGGGGTATTCTGGTTCTAACATGTTATCCCCTATCCACAAGAAATGTGATAAGTATTAGATCCCATACCCCGAAACTAAAGGAACGGCGGGTCACACGTTCGCCATGCCACTTCATCACTCTCTGTGGGACTTTTGGAATAAGTGCTGTACTCTGCCATCTCCAGCAGTCCCATAGCAAATGAATGGAGCATCACGGCGCATGTGTGGCGCCGCCAAGTCTTTAAATTTGGGGCACAGGGCCCCCATTCTTGTGATGGGTAGTGGTCCCTCACTGGTGCAATAGTCATGCCCTGTCCTGTGGATAGGGTAGACCTTGCTACAGCCCCCAATACCCATTAATGAATAAGAATGACTGAAGTGTCCTGTGGTACAGGAGGACGTCCGTCTGGAACTGCAGTCAGAGAAAGAGGAGTTACTCCGCCGGCTGACGCAGGAGCGGGAGGAGCTGTTGGCACGATACGAGATGGAGCGGGAGGAGCTGAGTGAAGAGATCGCGACTCTGCAGCAGGAGCGAGATGACAGCTTGTTACAGGCAGAGAGCGAGAAGCAGCAGGTGAGGACGAGAGCGTCGGACCTCCTGATATAGTGATCATCTAGAGCAGGGGGGCCCGGCCTTTTCCTTTTCAAGAGCCACATTGTCATATTGGTCCATTCCCAAGGGCCACAATACAATTTGAAGGGCTATTACCATCTGAGACATTTATGGCATATTGAAGTATGTGCCATAAATGTCCTAGGAGACAGGGGTCACTTTTTAACCATATTGCCATTACAGAGAGTAGGAGACCATTCATGCATGTGGCACTCACCATTGTAAATCTTGGGTTTTATGGTAACAGACTAGCATTACACAATTCTGATAAACTGTAATGGGAGCCATTTGCATGGAGGGCCACCACTGTACGTCATATACTCCTTTCTGGAGTGCTGCACAGGGTCGGGGGATGCACAGAGGACCCATGGATGGCTGCATTAGTCCTTGCCCGTCCCTACTGCTAAGCTGTGTGCCATTCCTCTCTGACATGGACGCTATGGTACATGTATGCGTCCACACGTGTCCAGATGATTGGGGTCCGCACAGGATGGCGTCGCAGGCCACATGGGTTGTGCACCCCTGGGCTAGAATAATAATGTCACATAAATACCCCGTCATCTCTTCTGCTTACATCTCAGGCTTTATCACTGAAGGAATCAGAAAAAGCATCTCTAAGTGAGAAGCTGAGCAACGCTCACCATACATTGGCCTCCCTCAACCTGGAGCTGGAGAGACACAAGCGGGAGAACCAGACTAGGCAAGAGCAGGACCGGGTGAGTCTGAGGGGGGGAAACTGCTGGTAATGAGGGGCCGACAGGAGACGTCATCCCATCATCTCTGAACTAGTGAAGACCACAGCACACCAGAGATTACTGATGGACCCTGATAGATGGTGGAGTGCTGATCAGCAGAGGTGACACTGTATGTGAACCACTGTGTCCCTCACCTACCTTTTATAAGATGAGAGGTTGGGATGATTGGAAGAGGATATCAAGGGCACTGGTCACAGGTGAATCATGATATTGGGGTGCAGCTTTGGTGGTGGTGACCCAAATCCTTGACTGCATGCTCCTTTCTCCACAGAACACCATCATCTCTCTGAACTCTGAGCTCAAGAGTCTCCGGGTGCAGTATGAAGAATCACTGGCGTCTCATGAGCGAGAGCTGAAGGGTCTCCACGAGCAAATCCGAGAACTCGGAAAGCAAAGAGAGTCAGCGCTGCGGGAGGTGAGGGATCACAAGACGGAAGCATCCGCCGTGATAAACGTATAATGTCATGGGAAATTTATCAAGAGTAGCATGTGGAACTCCCATCCTGATATCCACTGCGGTACCACAGGGTGTGTTTAATTTATGGCGTTGTTATAACTTAGGTGCACCCTCCAGCAGCCTGTGCACCAAAACGGATATCTATGGCAGCTCCTCTTTTCAGTCTTCATGCACGCTAGAAAACTGGCTTAAAGGAAGATATAAAACACTAAAAAGTCTCCAATACGTTGCCTGTCAGTTGTGCGCTGCAAGTCCTATAGTGAAATTGGTAAAGTTCACACGGCAAGTCTTTATAGGTATCGGACCGCGCTGCTCAGAATTCTCCGGAGGTGTTCCTCTTTAGTTCGGAGCCATATGCACCTTCAGATATAGGGACACATCGGTCCACACAAGACGCCCTTTAATCGTTGAGCAACTCTGCGGATTAGCAAAGGGGTCGCACAAATAGTGAAGCACCATCAGCCAAGGACAGTAATAAAAAGGTTTATTATACTCACAAACATAGATGAGTTTAAAACATATGAAAGAAGTATATCCTCTTGTTCATGCCCGACCCGGGTTTCGTTTGACGCTTCGTCAGGGGCGAACACGCTCTCTCATTCCGGGCGATCCCACCCCCCCTTTGCGCCATTTCACATCACCAACAATACAAATCCACATATTTAAAACAGTGGGTTCTCAATCTTAATACATCAAAAATGCAGCCCAATCTGGCTCGCAGAATTTATTAATGTATCTCTCTATTTCCCTCCATTACTATCCATTCACAAAAGCTACACACCTCATTCACTATTCAGCTATTAGGTCACCGTCACATGTTCTCCCCCATCCAATGGGAAGTTACAACCGTCATGACTACTACAACCTCCCCGCGGCTTTCCTTTACAGTCAATTCATATTGTGTGAATTGGTGTCTCTCTAAATAAGTCTCAACTCTCTCTCGACGTAGCATCTTCCACTTGTCAATCCATCTCGCATACCCCCCGAATATATTAAATAATGATATGAAGGTTCCATTATAACCAATTACACCCTCTATTTAGGTATTGCCACATATTCAGACACTCAGTAGTGCAGACCGCATCCCTCGCCTTCATTATCGGATTGTCTTCAATATAATTACAGTTCACATCAAGCAGGGAGATGTTTACTTAGTAAACAGTATACATATTGGAATCCCGTATCCATATAAATGTATGTTATTCCTCTATTAGGCCTCTTTCACACTTGCGTTGTCCGGATCCGGCGTGTACTCCACTTGCCGGAATTACACGCCGGATCCGGAAAACCGCAAGTGTACTGAAAGCATTTGAAGACGGAGCCGTCTTCAAAATGCGTTCAGTGTTACTATGGCACCCAGGACGCTATTAAAGTCCTGGTTGCCATAGTAGGAGCGGGGGAGCGGTATACTTACAGTCCGCGCGGCTCCCGGGGCGCTCCAGAGTGATGTCGTTTCCATGCGATCACGTCATCCATGTGCGTGGGGCGCCCTGACGTCACTCTGGAGCGCCCCGGGAGCCGCACGGACGGTAAGTATGCTGCTCCCCCGCTACACTTTACCATGGCTGCCAGGACTTTAGCGTCCCGGCAGCCATGGTAACCATTCAGAAAAAGGTAAAAATTTGGATCCGGCAATGCGCCGAAACGACGTTTAGCTTAAGGCCGGATCCGGATCAATGCCTTTCAATGGGCATTAATTCCGGATCCGGCCTTGCGGCAAGTCTTCAGGATTTTTGGCCGGAGCAAAAAGCGCAGCATGCTGCGGTATTTTCTCCGGCCAAAAAAACGTTCCGTTCCGGAACTGAAGACATCCTGATGCATCCTGAACGGATTTCTCTCCATTCAGAATGCATGGGGATAATCCTGATCAGGATTCTTCCGGCATAGAGCCCCGACGACGGAACTCTATGCCGGATCCGGACAACGCAAGTGTGAAGGAGCCCTTTGCCTGTAATGAGTCTCATGTGTTAGTTTCACCTTTTAAGTTGCATTACTGAAATAATTGAACTTTGCACAATATTCAAATTTTTTTAGTTTTCACCTGTATATCTCTCTTAGGCCGTGAAACGCGGATATGAGCGGTCCGTGGTATCCCGGCCTGGCATCCTGCTGACAGCAGGAGCGCACGGCGTCATTGGTTGCTATGACGCCGTGTGCTTCATGCCGCCGCTGCACTACAGTAATACACTGGTATGATCTATACGAGTGTATTACTGTACTGCAGCGGCGGCACGAAGCGCACAGCTTCATAGCAACCAATGACGCCGTGCGCTCCTGCTGTCAGCAGGATGCCAGGCCGGGATACCACGGACCGCTCACGTCTGCATTCGGCCTTATTAGAATAAATTGTTTGTAGACTTCTCTTTTTGTTTTCTTTGGTTCTATTTTTACACGGGAGGCAAAAGCCGCACCGTGTGAAGCGGCTTCCTTTCTTTGTATCACCTCCAGCAATATAGCTTCCGCACCAGGTGGTTTCGTATGCTCAGGGCTTTCTTAAATGTTATTAAAGGATGATCAGGGATCACTTTTCCTAAAATTGGGTTGTTTTTTTAAAACTGCCCAATTTTTCGTTAAGGCATTTTTCATGATTCCAGCATTCTTATTGTACTGCGTAAGGAAGGTAAAGTGAAAATCTGTTTCCTTCTTTCCCTTCATGTTCTTTTCATTTTTCACATCAATATCTTTGCTACATCTAATTAATTCATCTTCACAGTAACAGTTTTCTTTAAACCGTTCATGGATAAGGCTACGTTCACACTGGCGTTTCTGGGTCCGCTTGTGAGATCCGTTTCAGGGATCTCACAAGCAGGCCCAAACCGGATCAGTTCAGCCCCAATGCATTCTGAATGGATAAGGATCCGTTCATAATGCATCAACTTGTCTGCGTTTGGCGTCCATTATGTTTTTTAGACGGTCACTAAAACGCAGCTTGCAGCGTTTGGTGACTGCCTGACTATGCGGAGCCAAACGGATCCGTCCTGACTTACAATGTAAGTCAATGGGGACGGATCCGTTTTCACTGACACAATATGGTGCAATTGAAAACGGATCCGTCCCCCCATTGACTTTCAATGTAAGTCAAGACGGATCCGTTTTGAACTTAGACTTTTTTTTTTTTATGAATAATGCAAACGGATCCGTTATTAACGGATACAAGCGTTTGCATTATTCGTGCTGATCCGTCTGTGCAGATACAAGACGGATCCGCACCAAACGCCGAGTGTGAAAGTAGCCTAAGTTGACTTTGTTCCTCATATACCTCTCTATCAGTGCAATTACGATAAATTATTTTAAATTGTCCTTTTGGTATGTTTTTGAGCCAGGGACCATAATGGCAGCTGGTAAGCATTCACATCTGTCTCCTTAAATAATGTTTTTGTTTTAAAGACCTTCTCCTCTATATAGTAAAGGAAGATAAATGTGCTGACCATGGCAGGCATAGAAAACATTGCGACTTTTTAACACCAGAAAAATGGCGTATGGAGAATAGTGTTTAATTTCTAACCATTTTCAAGATCTCACTGAGGGTTTGTTACAATGTATTAGTATGGAATCCACTAAGGGGCTGAACATAGGCACAGATCTCTCCCATGTCTTGGGAGGTACTAGGTTTTCAGCCACTGTCATGAAGAATAACAGCAAGCAGAGATCTTGGAAATGGTAAGGCAATTAAAATCAAAGTTGCAGAAGGTGATAAGGTGATCAATTTAAGGTGATAAGTCCTTTAAAGTTCTCATCATGTAGTGTTGTAGTTAATGTGGAGAGTAACTACCTAGCGCCCTCTCTGGTCACTTTAGGTAGAGGAGCTGAAGACTCAGCTGTGTGTCGTTGAGGACGCCAGAGACGCGGTGCGGCGGGAACTCATCGAAGCTCATCGACGTGTGCGGGAGAGCCACGAGGCAATGGAGGTTCACAAGAAGGAAGTCCTGGACTTGCGGCGATCTCTCAGTGATGAGTCTAAAGAGAAGGAAGCCGTGCAGAGATCTAACGAGGAGCTACGCGGAGCAGTGCGCCGGGCCGAGAGTGAGCGCATCAGGTACCCATCCCTGCCAGCATCCGTGCTGAGGAAATCGACGCCGTCCCTCAGAACACTTACTGGAATTTACTTCACTGTCACCTGACGACAGTGCAAGTGGAGCAATGATCAAACGCCACGTCTCCCCTCATATACCACATCTCCCATCATATACCACATCTCCCATCATATACCACATCTCCCATCATATACCACATCTCCCATCATATACCACATCTCCCATCATATACCACATCTCCCATCATATACCTCTCCCATCATACGTTACATCTCCTATCATACACCTCTCTCATCATATGTCACATCTATCATATACCTCTCCAATTATAAACCACATCTCCTAGCATAGACATCTCCATCATACATCACATCAGTCATACACCTCTCCCATCATACGTCACATCTATCATACACCTCTCCCATCATACACCACATTTCCTATCACATGCCACGTCTCTCATCATACCCCACATCTCCCGTCATATACCACATCTCCTATCATACACCTCTCTCGTCATATGCCACATCTCCTATCATACACCTCTCTCATCATACGTCACATCTATCATACACCTCTCTCATCATATGTCACATCTATCATACACCTCTCTCATCATATGTCACATCTATCATACACCTCTCTCATCATATGTCACATCTATCATACACCTCTCTCATCATATGTCACATCTATCATACACCTCTCTCATCATATGTCACATCTATCATACACCTCTCTCATCATATGTCACATCTATCATACACCTCTCTCATCATATGTCACATCTATCATACACCTCTCTCATCATATGTCACATCTATCATACACCTCTCTCATCATATGTCACATCTATCATACACCTCTCCAATTATAAACCACATCTCCTAGCATAGACATCTCCATCATACATCACATCAGTCATACACCTCTCCCATCATACACCACATTTCCTATCATATGCCACGTCTCTCATCATACCCCACATCTCCCGTCATATACCACATCTCCTATCATACACCTCTCCCATCATACGTCACATCTATCATACACATCTATCATACACCACATCTCCTATCATACACCTCTCCCATTATACATCACATCTCCTATCATACACCTCTCTCATCATATGTCACATCTATGATATACCTCTCCAATTATAAACCACATCTCCTAGCATAGACATCTCCATCATACATCACATCAGTCATACCCCACATCTCCTGTCATATACCACATCTCCTATCATACACCTCTCCCATCATACATCTCCCATCATACATCACATCTATCATACACCTCTCTCATCATACACCACTATATGCCACGTCTCCCTTCATACACATCTCCTACCATAGAAGACTGTATATGCCTCTTCATACACCAAATTGGAGCTTTTGTTGGATCGGGGGGATCTTTGTCTGTGCAGGGGGATGATGTGCAGCAGTCTTGTTCCAGGGCTGCTCACCAGTTTTTCCTTTCTACACCGACAGCTTGAAGCGTGCTAATGAGGAGAAGGAGCAGAGACTTTCAGTGCTAGAAGAGTCTCGAGTGGCTTCGGAGAAGGAGACAGCAGATCTGCGCAGCAACCTGAGAGAGGTGGAGCGGTCACGGCTGGAGGCACGGAGGGAACTGCAGGATCTCCGCAGACAGGTGAGCAGGACAGGGGTGAGGATAAGGGGAGGCACAGTGTAGTCCCTGATACGACAGACCTCATTGTATTATTTTTGGCCTGTGCAGAACTACATACCCCACCATTATCTACCAGTTATCCAGGATTTCAGGATGATTGGTCTTTGCTCCATTTTGTATTTCTCACCTCTTGTTTTCCAGCTGAAGCTCCTGGATGATGAGGGTGTAAAGCGCAGCCGAGATCTGGCCGAGGTGCAGGCACGTCTTTCTCTTTGTGAACAGCGAGAAGAAGAGACGCGCAGAGACAGCTTCTCCCTGAAACAGAAGCTTGTGGAGACAGAGAGCGGCCGCGAAGCTGCCAGGAAAGAGGTGAGCGTGTGTTCAAAAGCTGTGTGATGAAAAGGGTCCGTGGTCCAGGTTCCTAACATGTCACCCCCCCCTGCAGCTCAGTGCCCTCCAGAGGAAGTTGTCTGAGGTCGAGAGTGACTTCAACCTCCGTGAGAAGGAGCTTCAGGGCAACCTGGAGGAAGCGCGAGGTAATGAGAAGAAGCTGCTGGATAATACCCGCAACCTGGAGATCAAGCTACTCGCATCACAGGAGGAGGCGGCGCAACTTGGTCTGAAACTGAGCGCCAGTGAGGGCCGTGTGCACGGACTGGAGGCTGAACTGTCCCGGCTCGAGGGGCAGAAGAGGGAGCTGGAGTTTAAACTCAGCAGCTTACACTCTGCTCTGAGGAGGACACTGGGAATCGGCCGCGCCGGACGTACACCAAGCCCAGCTGTACGAGGGCGCAGTGGCTCCCCCAAGAGGACGTTTTCACCACTGAAAGGTACAGCTAAGCATACAAGTCAATTGGAGAATCGATTACACGGCAGGATTCCTCCCTACATCACTGTCTGTCTTTTGCTCACCTAGGATATGACAACACTTACACGACCACCACTGACGGACGCGGCAGCCCCATCCCTCGTACAGGAAGTCCAGAGCGCAGTAAGACCCCAGAAAGGGCGACGTCCCCAACACGAGGGGAGCAGCTCACTGCAGACATTGACCCTGAGGTGATTCGAGCCGCTCTGCGTGATTTCCTTCAGGAACTGAGAGACACTCAGAGAGAAAGGGTAAGAAGTGGAGTAAGGTGGTCTTTGGTGGTCACCATGTGTTTTAACCTGTACATCATGGATTGCCGTATGTTAAGGCCCCATTCGATACAGGTATGTCGGAGGCATAGTAGCTATGCCCAGGTTTTTGACAGCAGGAGACTTGCTGTAACAGCCAGATCAGTTAAACCTCCAGTCCCTGCCGTTTAACCTCTTAGATGCTGCAGTCAATACTGACCATGGCATCTGTGAAGCCTGACAGAGTAAGGGGCTCCCTCTCTGTGCTCATCAACCTCTTGCAATGTGATCGCAGGATGCCTATGCAGTACCCTGACAACCCCCCCCCAGTTTGCCCACAGGTCTGCCATAGGTATAACCCATGCAGGTAGGTTGCCTTACACAGACAGTCTATAATGCTCTGGAATACTAAGTATAAATAAACCTATTTTTGATGGGGGAAAAAAATTTGACTGCTTAAAAATAGTAAAAAAAAACAACAATGCACATAGGACACAGCCACAAAGTTAATATATGAATTATACCACACAGCGCATGGTATAAATGAAACAAAAAATTCTGCCATGAGGCAATGATGAATTTGCCTTTTCCCCTGTTCCCCCCCCTAAAAAAAAAAAAGTATAAAAATTATGTAATACATTATATGCATGCCAAAATGGTATCAATAAAAACTTCCATACACCCAGTAACATGACTACTTCAGTGGAAAACTGAAAAAAAAAGGTATGGCACTGGGAATGTGGTGCCCTAAAAATACCTCTGTGTGTTTGGTATCCTTACATTTGTCCCAGCCTGTAGTATACAGTACATGTAACTTATTATTCTTACCACACGCTGTACAGTGGGAAGAAAATGCCCCAAAAAAAAAAAAAATTGGCAGAATTCCAATTATTATTATTATTTTTTTTTTTTGCATCCCTTCTCCTGCCATGGAAAAACACACCTAATCCCGCAAACGACAAGCCCTCATACAGATATATCTGCAGAACAAAATGAGAAAGTTATGGCTCTTATAATGCAACACAGAGAAGATAGAAAAAAAAAAACGGCTTGGGCCGTAAGAGGCTGGTCTTCTGTTCTGGTGACGTGGTCGGTCCCTATTGTCATGTCTACCTTATGCGTGAACTGCACCAATGGTCGACCTGTACAGCGGCGCCTAAGGGGTTAAACAAGAGGCTATGCCTGTCATCACACGCTCACTCTGGACCTGTAGCTCTGAAGGTGTAGATGGATGCTAGTTGCTGACCCGACATAGGGGACCCGTCTATGTAATGTGACTGGCAGCACTATACGGCCTCTGATGGCCTCAGACTCCTGGGGCCCGTGCTATTAACCAGATGATACGTCACCCGCGTCCTAACGTTCCCAGTTATTCCCCGTCATCTAATTCCGGATTCAAATCTACGGTAGTAATATCCTTTCTCTTCCTTATTGTAAGGACGATCTGCGCACTCAGGTGGGAGCCACATCACGGCAGCTGGTAGAGATGGAGGCTGAGAAGGACGGAGCAACCACTCGGATTCAACAGCTGCAGAAAGTGCTGTCAGAGATCGAGGAAGGTGAGGAGACTTGGGGTGCAGGGTTGTCGGGGTGAGAGGTGTCAGCAGTTCAATGTGAAGGAGAATGGTAATGTGCATCATTGCCTGAAAGGCGCTGCTGTGGGCAGGTTACCTCCTCCTCCTATCTTACGCATTTCTCTATACCTTTTAAAGGGAAGCGCGCCACTGATGGGAAGCTCAGTAACGTGCAGACCACACTCATCCTGCAGGAGGAAACGCTGCGTCGCTGCGAGAGGGAGCGCAAGATAGCGCTGGAGAAAGCTGCCAGCCTGGAACGTAGTCTGCAGGCAGCAGAGACCGAGCATCGGGCAGCCCAGGTATCATCTATAGGGGGATATATATATATATATATATATATACATATACAGGAGCTTATCAAGAGGCCATATGTAATACAGGAGAATGCTCATTACATTTTGGAGGCTAATTGTGAGATATTCAGTGTCTTCGTACACAGATGCATTAGGGCCGATCTGTCGCCATGATTCTGGACTATTATCTGCAGTCATACATGATGAGTACTGCACATAAGGAGTCAATGTACAGATAATTGAATTTCTTAAAAATTCATTTCGGGTCCAATTCGCTGAATTTTGCAAAACATTTGATTCAGGTCTAAATTGATTCTACACGAATCAGAGAGAGAGAGAGAGAGAGAGAGAGACTCCGGACTAGAAACATGCAAATCTGTCCTACTTAGGGTACTTTCACACTTGTGTTAAAGTTTTCCGGTATTGAGTTCCGTCAGTTCAGTCACTCTTACGGTATTTGGCTGGAGAAAATACCGCAGCATGCTGCTGTATTTTCTCCAGCCAAAATTCCGGAACACTTGCAGGAATGCCGGATCCGGTATTAAGTGTTCTCGAAAACCAGACTTGTTTCCTGATATGCTCAGACCTTTAAAAATGAGAAAAAAATAAATACTGGATTCGTTTTTCTGGATGACACCGGAGAGACGGATCCGGTGTTTCAATGCATTTGTCAGCCGGATCCGGAAACAAATGCTACCCGTTTGCATACGGATTTCTGGATCCGGCAGGCAGTTCCGGTCACGGAACTGCCTGCCGGAATCCAACAACGCAAGTGTGAAAGTACCCTTAGGGCTGTTTCACACGAGCGTGTGAGCATGATCCTCCGTTCTGGACACTGCTCGTCTTGCAGGAGCGCACGGCTTTATACTGATTTATAATGCTATGTGCCTATTGTGTGAAAGAGCCCTAAAGGATGGAATGCTAAATGTCTCCATTTAACGCTCCTCTGGCAAAGAGATATGCAAATCTGTTGTCCTTCCAAAAGGAAGGAAAATTAAATACTTCCACAGATCGCTCCTCTGGAAAAGGAAACATGCAATACTGTCCTTCTTTCAAGAGGAAAAGAAAACTGAGTGTCTCATACCAGCAAACAGCTCTTTTTTATTAGAGATTAGCAGAGAGGATAAGCTTAGCTGCCTGAGAGGCCTTGGTTGGGGGAGGGGGGGGGGGTGTAACATTTCTCCTTATGGAAAGCGTGAATAGTATTGTAGGCTAGACAATGCTCCTCTGGGTTTCTGGAAAAATAAATGGAAATTCTAGCATCTTAAATCTTATTGTATCAGAGGCTTAGCCTTCTTTTCATTTTGGAAGGAAAGCTAATTTTCATACCTTTTTGGGTTTTGGAGAAAGACATTCAAATAAGCTTTACTTTACAAAAGAAATGAACAGTAAGTCCAGACGCACACAAGCGAGTTCAATGCGGTAAACTCAGAGCGTGCGTCAGTGTGAGGTCCCTTTCTGACCTCCCCTTCTCTGACAGGATCACACAGCATTAGGGTCCATTCACACGTCCGTTTTTTCTTTCCTGATCTGTTCCGTTTTTTCAGGAACAGATCAGGACCAGATCTGGACCCATTCATCTTCAATGGGTCCTGGAAAAAATCGGACAGCACAATGTGTGCTGTCAGTTTCCGTTGTTCCGTTCCGCATGTCCGTTTAAATATAAAACATGTCCTATTCTTGTCCTGAAAAATCGGATCCTGGTACAATACAAAGTCAATGGATCCGCAAAAAACGGATGACATTCGGATGTCATTCCGTATGTCATCCGTTTTTTGCGGATTCCGTTCCTGGAAACACATAACAAATTATTATTTTTATTTTTTTTTTCAAATTTTTTTCAAAGAAATCCAAACAACTTTATTTGATTATTGAAATGTATACATGTTCCCGTTTTTTGCGGATCCGCAAAAAACGGATGACATACGGAAACATTTTCAGGAACAACGGATCCGCAAAAAACGGACCGTTTTTCAGGATGAAAAAAAAACAGGACGTGTGAATGGACCCTTAGTATGATGATTTATAATGCTGTGTTGTCGGGGATAAAAAGCAAATGCTTTATATTAAAAAAAAATATAGGATCAAAGGAAAAATTTCAAATCCTCGAGGTGGACATATAAAACATCTCAAAAAGAGATTGTTGTTAATTTAATTATGTTGTGCACTCAGTAAATAAGGTACAAGCGTCTATGCAAAAATATAAATGATTTATTATACAATCATTTTAAATACAATCAAAGATTAATCAATGTGAAATTCAATAATCTGCAATGATACACAGTGATATGCAGTACCCAAAATTCGCCAGTAGATGGCACCAACACAAATACCAGCGTGTACACGGTACCTCTCAGACAGAAGAATATAATACAATCCGTCTCGACCATAATTTTTAGATATAAAAACGTAATAATGTTAACCCTAAGTTCACACCTGAGCGTTTTACAGCGCGTTCAAACGCGCTGTAAAACGCTCAACACATGAAAACCAATGCTTCCCTATGGGAATGGTTCTCACCTGGGCGTTTTACAGCGCGTACGATCGCGCTGTAAAACGCCCGACGCATAATCAAGTACTTGAGCTTCTTTGGGGCGTTTTGACGCGCGTTTGTGGCCATAGGACACTGCAGTCAATCACACAAACGCGCGTCAAACGCGCGTTTACTATTACAAAAAACGCGCATTAAAACGCGCATTTGAGAAACGCTCAGGTGTGAAAGCAGGGTAAAGGCTAGATACGAACCCTTGCTCTGCACAAACCATGACAAATCTCGGATAATCGGGTAGGATGGTCACACAACTTATAAATGATCAAGCCTGGTATTGACTATGGAATTAAATTATTCCAATCGGAGAGTTACCTCTGAAATCAATATTTAGGTCTTTTATTCAGTAATATGCATCTTTACTGAATAGTGACAATATTGATGTAGCACTTTTAACAACTATACATCTGCCAACAGCAGGGAGTTTGAAAAATATCAGGTTGATTCATTTATATCAATACTACACAAAATAAGTTATACATTACCGAGAATGCAGATGATGTGCAGAGACTAAGTGATGTCAGCTCTAAGGTACGAGCTGATCATTAGGATATTTCTCCTGGGTTTTCTTTGTTTCTTTGTGTTTTCCTGGTTCCCCCTTGTCTTTTTCCGGTTGCTCTTTTTGTTTCCATTCTGTTTGTCTCCCTCATGTGTGTGTGGTTTATGATCAGAAACTTATCAGTTAGACACACCTCCTAACTTGGAGTTTTCCAATCATTGTCGGCTAGGCGTGTACATATGATAAGGACTGTGATGTTGTATTACCCAAAATGCACTTCTGCTTTTGGTGTAATACAACATCACATCTCATTTACCCCTAGGTGACACTATTACCTAAGCTATTAGTATCATTCTATTAAGGGTTAAATATCCAAGTATGACTTTCTCACATTCTTTACACATGACCTCTGGAACCTAAATCAAATCTAGAGGGATTAATTCTGACACTTCTACCAATTAAGCACAGACTTTTAGGCACCATTTGAACTTTTCCCATACTCTCAGACTTATGTACCGATGAATAATATAATGAACACTGTACTTTCACAGATATCTGCGCCTCCTCTGCTACTCCAATGGGTAATTGATGGTTAGTTAAAATAACACATCTTTACAGATACTTATTAACAAAGTCCATACTTAAACTGTTTTCATCATATAATAGGAATATATGCGTTCCTATTGAGAAATATATATGATGTCCTTCATAATATTCAACAATATAAAACAATACATATGTATGTCTTATTGATTTTCTTATACAAAACTAAGGTTGATTATACGTATAGGGGTGGGCGATATGGCCTAAAATCTATATTGCAATATCATTTTAAGCATGTGCGATATGCGATATATATCGCGATATATTGTTTTCTATATTGGGGGGGGGGGGGTTTAAACTTTTTTTATTTTTTACTTTTTATTTAATAACTATTAGCCCCCTTAAGGGCTAGAACCCTTGTCATATTCACCCTAATAGAGCTCTATTAGGGTGACTATGACTTTACACTCTCCCTGCTGACCTGTGCTTTGTGCACACAACAGCAGGGAGCTGACCATGGCAGCCAGCCTCTGATCAGCCCCCTAGCCTCTCATGTGCCCCCTAGCCTCTCATGTGTCCCCTAGCCTCTCATGTGTCCCCCAGCCTCTCATGTGTCCCCCAGCCTCTCATGTGTCCCCCAGCCTCTCATGTGTCCCCCAGCCTCTCATGTGTCCCCCAGCCTTATATGGGCCCTCCAGCCTCTGATCAGCCCCCCAGTCTCTGATGTGCCCCCCAGTCTCTGATCAGCCTCTCATGTGCCCCCCAGCCTCTCCCTCTTATCAGCCCCCTCTGGTAACTCAAACCCACCTCCCCTCCTTCCCCAGTATTAATCATTGGTGGCAGTGCTCCCCCCCCCTCCCTCCCCAGTATTGATCATTGGTGGCCCCCCCCCCCCCCCCCCCCCCCCTACATCATTGGTGGCAGCAGCAGTTCCGATCGGAGTCCCAGCAGTGTAATGCTGGGGCTCCGATCGTTTACCATGGCAGCCAGGATGCTACTGAAGTCCTGGCTTCCATGGTATGTCAGTAAGCAGCATTATACTCACGTGCGCCGTGACCGCCGGGCGCTCCTTCTTCTGTCTGTGTGGCGCATTGCTAATGCTTATAGCATTAGCAATGCGCCGCACAGACCTATGAGAAGAAGGAGCGCTCGGCGGCCACGGCGCACGTGAGCTATAAGCATTAGCAATGCGCCGCACAGACAGAAAAAGTAGCGGCCACGGCGCACGTGAGTATAATGCTGCTCACTGACATACCATGGCAGCCAGGACTTCAGTAGCGTCCTGGCTGCCATGGTAACCGATCTGAGCCCCAGCATTACACTGCTGGGACTCCGATCGGAACTGCTGCTCCGTGGTCATATCGCAGTCCGGCGATATAGGCGATATGCACAAAATCCATCTCGTGTCACAAATTTATATCACATATCGCCTATACCACCCACCCCTAACATATACATCACAGATTTTCTGCTTCATTAATAAATACCAAACTGTAGAGGTAATTAACACCAGCTACTTCTAGAGAATATCCTTATCTAAGTCATAAATCCATAAGGAGACAAGCATGCCTCTTCTCAAACTGGTACATTTATGAGAAGAAATCTCATGAACAGTGACCTTTCCATGAACTTCTTCTCTCGGCCATCTTTAAAATGCATACAAAATGGTAAATATAACACACATGGTCTATTATATACCAAATCCTCTATAATTAGGATAATTTTACATAATGTTATATACACTTGGGAAAAAGCACAACAGTGTAACCCTTAGGCTGGTTTCACACGGGCGTTGCGGAAAAAGGTGCGGGTGTGTTGCGGGAACATGCGCGATACTGAATTGCACTGACCTCATTCTGTCAGTGTAATACAATAGATTCCAGGACTCCTTGGGTCACACAACATTATAAATCAGTATAATGCTGTGCGATACTGTCAGAACGGGACCTCACACTGACGCACGCTGCGAGTGTATTGCATTGAGCTCGCTCGTGTGTGTCTGGCCTAAGCCTGTCTCTCTCATCTTCTAGGACTAGAATTGATTCCTACCTTAATAGAATTTTCTTAAAAGTTCGGCAAATCGGTGAAAAAACTAATTTCAAGAAATTTACTCTTCTCTAGTTTGCATCTCGCTCTCTCTCTGTCACTCTGTCACCCAAAATTTTAAAACAAATCAGGACAAAGTCTGAATCGGTTCGCTCATCTTTAGTCCAGACGGCCATTTTCTTATTTTTCTACAATATCCTTTGTGTCAGCACTCAACGCTCCATTGAAATACACAGTTGTGCTAATATAGTGGAGAGGACTCCTGTGCGCATGCACAGCGGTGCAGACAATACATTTCATGGCAGCTTTAAACCCTGACAGCGAGGAAACGGGGGGCAGCTCATGTAATTACAGCAGAAAATAATCCAAGATCATGGCGACAGATTCCCTTAAGTACTAAGGACGACCAATACGGAAACCTTTCTTCTCTTGTCATACAGTCTGAATGCAGTCTTAAAGGGAATGTCCACATATATTCATCATCCAGCCTAGTGGAATTTTAATGCAGATGGGGGCTATATAGAGGAGCCCCCCCCTAGTGGAGACTGTTTCCACACAGCCATTGTCCATCGCTGTTGGAGTTTGTAATTTCAGATAGTTTATAATGTTTTTATTGTATTTGAGCAGCTTATATTTTATTCTAAGCATCTCACGTCCGGACATTATCAGCCCTGTTGCCTTTTTGTTAGACACAACACGCAGGGTATTGGGGATGTCATGGCCGACAGCTGGTTCCAGGCAGAGCAGTTCTATGACGGGTGCAGATGCATTTACCTTTTACTTCTCATTTGTTCATCAGGAGAAGGTCAATAAAATGAAAGCGAATGAAGCAAAACTTGAGAGCGACAAGCGACGTTTGAAGGAAGTGCTCGACGCTGCCGAGAATCGCAACACTAAACTGGAGCTGTCCCGCAGAGGACTGGAAGGCGAGCTGCAGAGGGTCAGGCTGGTGCTGGCTGATCGAGAGGCTGAGATACAAGATATGCAGCAGCGGACAGAAGGGCTGCAGAGACAGGTCATCAGTGCAGATGTAGCAGACTTCACTGTTTGCATGCGTTATAACCTGTATTCCATAGGAATGCCTGTAACGAGTATTATCATCAGTGCAGAACACCCCCCCCTTCCCCACACACACACTCAGATGTTTGTTACAATCTAAACAATTTTTTCATAACAAACACTCATAGCTCCAGTTACATCCTGTATTATACTCCGGAGCTGCACTCACTATTCTGCTGGTGCAGTCACTGTGTACATACATTACATTACTTATCCTGTACAGATCCTGAGTTACATCCTGTATTATACTCCAGAGCTGCACTCACTATTCTACTGGTGCAGTCACTGTGTACATACATTACATTACTTATCCTGTACTGATCCTGAGTTATATCCTGTATTATACTCCAGAGCTGCACTCACTATTCTGCTGGTGGAGTATGTACACAGTGACTCCACCAGCAGAATAGTGAGTGCAGCTCTGGAGTATAATACAGGATGTAACTCGGGATCAGTACAGGATAAGTAATGTAATGTATGTACACAGTGACTGCACCAGCAGAATAGTGAGTGCAGCTCTGGAGTATAATACAGGATGTAACTCAGGATCAGTACAGAATAAGTAATGTAATGTATGTACACAGTGAATGCACTAGCAGAATAGTGAGTGCAGCTCTGGAGTATAATACAGGATGTAACTCAGGATCGGTACAGTATAAGTAATGTAATGTATGTACAGTGACTGCACCAGCAGAATAGTGAGTGCAGCTCTTGAGTATAATACAGGCTGTAACTCGGGATCAGTAGAGGATAAGTAATGTAATGTATGTACACAGTGACATTACATTACTTATCCTCTACTGATCCTGAGTTACATGCTGTATTATACTCCAGAGCTGCACTCACTATTCTGCTGGTGCAGTCACTGTGTACATACATTACATTACTTATCCTCTACTGATCCTGAGTTACATGCTGTATTATACTCCAGAGCTGCACTCACTATTCTGCTGGTGCAGTCACTGTGTACCTACATTAAATTACTTATCCTCTACTAATACTGCATTACAGCCTTTATTTTCAGCCTAAAATCCTGCAGGATATTTCTCCTGTAAACCACCTTATTACTGAATTGCATGCGCTGACTGGCTGTGTAGTAGCGCCTCTCCACAGTATAGTGCGGTACTACATGTTCTGTCAGGGTGTGCTCTTCCTTTCCATTTGATTTTCTGGTACAGTGTATAATGGCCAGGACCCCGAAGAAAGGGATTTACCAGTTCCAGTTTTTACCTTGTATAGTGGCTGTGCTTGGTACTGCAGCCCAGTCCCATTCACTTGAATGTGACTGGGATGCACATAGGCTATGTGACCGATGAATGTGATGGCACTGCACTCCCCGGAGCGTCATGGCTTCTTCAAACAGCCGATCAGTGGCAGAGTTGGGAGTCGGACCCCCAGCAAACTGATATTGATAACCTATCCTGAGGATAGACGATCAATATCAGAATCCTGGAAAACCCCTTTAAGTTGTAATGCTCATCCCGGGAGTAATCCTATAACTTCAGAGAACGCTGTATACATTTCTATTAAATCTTTTTCGGATTATTTGGGTGCTCTCCTATTTACAACCCTCTTCTTGCTCTCCCCAGCTTTCAGACAGTGAGGGGAAGGTGGGTGCGCTGCAGCTGTGTGTGGACCGCCTGAACACCACCCTGGGTAAGGTCCAGGACAGCGAGAACTCATTGAAGGAGAAAGTCCAGAGCTTGTCCAGCGCCCTCTCCGAGAGCAACTCCAGCACCAGCTCCTCGCAAGAGAAGATGGGACAACTGCAGAAGATGTTGACCACCAGCGAGCACGAAAGACGCATCCTGCAGGTCAGACCTGTTGAACCCTGCAGAGCATTGCGCCTCTGAACACAACACAACAGACCTGTGCTAAGGTCTCTGACATTTCTTCCTCCACCAGGAGCGTTTGGAGGTGGCACGGCTCGCCGTGGCAGATGGGAAGAAGCAGAACGCGGGATTAATTGAGCAGATCCAGGAGCTGAGGGATGAAGTGGCAGAGGGAGAACTTCGGCGCATGGAGCTGGAAGGACAAGTCAGACAACTGCAGGAGGTCAGTTACAATTGATGCCTCTTATAAAGGTCCATTCCTGGTGCTGCCCCATATAGTATTTTGTACATGGGCCCCCTTTTTCTCTTCACCCATGACAGCACCATAGAGAGAGAGATGGATCCACCCCCACAACTGGACAGAAAGCCCCAGAGCAATCAAAAAGGGGACACCCACCTCCTCCCTCAGTGTGGTTTCCTGTCCTGGACAGAGGAGCCTGGAGCATGCATCCTCCGGGGCTGTGAAACAAGGAACACCTTATGAACTTAGGTTATACAGCAAATATTTGTGTTGCGTGGTTGGTATGAATCTGGTGCCTTTAGCATGATTGATAGGTTTGAATATTTGTCGGGCTTCAGGGCCCGGTTGACTGCCTCATGGCTTTGTGGGGCCCGGTTGACTGCCTCATGGCTTTGTGGGGCCCGGTTGACTGCCTCATGGCTTTGTGGGGCCCGGTTGACTGCCTCATGGCTTTGTGGGGCCCGGTTGACTGCCTCATGGCTTTGTGGGGCCCGGTTGACTGCCTCATGGCTTTGTGGGGCCCGGTTGACTGCCTCATGGCTTTGTGGGGCCCGGTTGACTGCCTCATGGCTTTGTGGGGCCCGGTTGACTGCCTCATGGCTTTGTGGGGCCCGGTTGACTGCCTCATGGCTTTGTGGGGGCCCGGTTGACTGCCTCATGGCTTTGTGGGGGCCCGGTTGACTGCCTCATGGCTTTGTGGGGGCCCGGTTGACTGCCTCATGGCTTTGTGGGGGCCCGGTTGACTGCCTCATGGCTTTGTGGGGGCCCGGTTGACTGCCTCATGGCTTTGTGGGGGCCCGGTTGACTGCCTCATGGCTTTGTGGGGGCCCGGTTGACTGCCTCATGGCTTTGTGGGGGCCCGGTTGACTGCCTCATGGCTTTGTGGGGGCCCGGTTGACTGCCTCATGGCTTTGTGGGGGCCCGGTTGACTGCCTCATGGCTTCGGGGGCCCGGTTGACTGCCTCATGGCTTCGGGGGCCCGGTTGACTGCCTCATGGCTTCGGGGGCCCGGTTGACTGCCTGGTTGGTTGCCTATTGGCTTCAGGGTGAATGCCTTTGATCTCATTTTGGTTTCGTTAAATTCCGTTGACCTGTGCCTGCTTGGCTGTATGCCTGTGTGGCTATGCCTGCCTGGCTGAACATTTTTGCATCTATGCCGGCTTTGTTGAACGCCTGGTTGGCGGTCCACCTGTGCATCTATGCTTGCTTAGCTGAATGTCTTGCATCTATACCTGCTTTGTTAAAAGCCTGGTCTGCTGAGCGCCTGTGCATTTATGCCTGGTTGGTTGAACACTTGTGTGTCCATGCTGGGTCAGCTGACTGCCTTTGGGTTTATGCCTGTCTGGCTGGCTGCCTTTGAGCCTGCGCCTGGTCGGCCGGCCGGCCGGCTGCCTTTGAGCCTGCGCCTGGTCGGCTAAATCGCGCAGGGCAAAGGCATTTTCTGGAGTTCCAGTGACGAATCTGGCTCTTCATAGGGCTGCCAGGTGGAGGCTTCCACCCAGCAGTGAGCCCGGTGACGTCACCGGCACTGATGGGCGGGCTTTAGCGCTGCCCTAGCCTGTAAAACGGCTAGGGCAGCGCTAAAGCCCGCCCATCAGAGCTGGTGACACCCCGAACACACTGCTGGGCAGAAGCCTCCACCCGGCAGTGTGTTATTGTAAATAAAAGAGCCCTTGCCCTGCCGATCCAATGCAGGGCAAGGAAGAGCATCAGAGCATTTCATGCTCTGATGCTAACATCAGGGTGGCTGCCTGGGTGAAATTATGGTTATGTCCGGGTTCAGCTCTGAACCCGGACAACCCCTTTAAGATTACTTTTTAAGCGCGTCCCTCCCGAGAGGTGTTTTTTTTATCTCTGGTATTCGATCTCTCTATGATGCTGTCATGGGTGAAGGAAAAAATGATAATTACACTTACCGGTAATTGGATTTTCCAGAACCCATGACAGCACCCCTCTAATTCCCTCCCTGGTGTTTATGGTTGATGAGAATTGTTTCCGTCTTTCAAGTAAAAAGAAAAAGGAAGAATGAGATTATAGAAATTCTATTTTGTATGGCTCCTACTGATCTACTCTGGAATTAACACTGAGGTTGGAAGTCGTGTTCCCTTTTTGATTGCTCTGGGGCTTCCTGTCCAGTTGTGGGGGCAGACCCATCTCTCTCTATGGTGCTGTCATGGGTTCTGGAAAATCCATTTACCGGTAAGTGTAATTATGATTTTCTACTCCTTCCTCACAGCTTCTGCAACAGCGTCAAGAATTTGAAGGTGTCTCTCTCCGTAACCTCAAGAAGCTGCAGGAAGAGAGAGACGTCCTCCAGGAGCGGCTGGCTGGGCTGCAGCGTGCGGTGGCTCAGTTAGAGGGGGAGAAACGGGAGGTGGAGCGCTCGTCCCTGCGCCTCGAGAAGGATAAGAACGCCCTAAAGAAAACACTGGACAAGGTGAGGGGAGCATGTCCGGGACCTTTTACCCTGTACCCACATATTAACAATGCCGGAGCGGAGGCCGATCAGGATTTCAGGTGCAGTGTTGTCAGGGAGACTTCATGTGGATCCTTATGACCATCAATATCTAACACCTGCTTGGTCCGAACGGTGCCAGTCATGTGCGGACATTGATGTGGATTTGGATCCAGAATGGTGTGCCATTAGAATGTCTCGGTAGTGCAGCCTCAAGCTTTGTGCCAGCATGTGTTTTTCTCTGTTGTCCGGTTCACTGTAGGACCTTCTCTAAATCCTATTCTGTCTGCCCTCGGGTCCAGCATGTTCTCTCTCTCTGCTCGGAGGATGTGGTGCAGTTTATACGCTGCCGTATGAAGTCATATACTTTGGCCTCACTGCAGGTAGAGCGAGAGAAGCTGAAGACAGGCGGAGGACACGTTGCGTCTGTCTGCAGAGAGGGGTCGCTTGGATCGGTCCCTGACTACGGTGGAGCAGGAGTTGGCGGAGGCCCAGAGACAGGTGCAGGTGCTGGAGGTAGGAGTCCCTCTGTATTGACCGCAGCTTTCACAGGCCGAGCTCTAGTTCAGGGAAGTGGTTGGGGGCTGGATGGGCTCGGTCTTCCTATTGGTTGGTTCATGTCATTCTTTCTCCCCTCCCCCGCTGTCCCTGTGAAGGCGCAATTATACAGGGTTAGGCGCAAGATCACATTCAGTCTGGTGAGTGAGGCCTAGTAGTCAGGAAACTCAGAGCTAAGGTGCCCCCACATCCTGACCATCTTCACCCTTTTGCTCTCACAGGATCCGTTTTCCGAGCTTACCCCTGGCTGCCTGCATGAGCCCTCCTCTCTCATCTCCTCCTCGCCATAATCCTGAGCATGTGGATTTATTTATTTTTTTAAGCCAAGATCGGGGAAGCGTTTCCTAAACCAGTGTAAGGACTCATGCACACGAACATGTGCTGGCCAGGCCCGTGCTGTGAATCGCAATGCATGGGCACAGTAGGGCCGCCGTATGCACACGTGGACCCATTCACTTGAATGGGGTCCCTGATCTGCACTGCAAATAAGTAGTGCATGCACTACTTTTTTGTGGTGCAGAGGCACAGACAGAAACCCCACAGGGGCACTCGGTAATGCTTCTGTGCCTCCGTTCCGCACCGCAAACCCATTCAAGGTATGGTATAATATGAGGTATAATAGCCTCCCTCCCCCAAAAAAAAAAAAATCCCTTTTTTTTATTTTTTATTCATGTACAATGCTGTGTGCCAAAAAAATGGCCACTCGGGTGGATTCAAGAAAAGCGTCACATTAGATTTTTTTTCTCTCCTTAGAGTCCAATCCTGATTTTGGCTTAAAAAAAAAAAAAAAAGTACAATACTAAGTTAAGCCTCAAATTTAAATCCTCAATAGAAATCAGGTTGTGTACTCCAGTCACAGCCAAAGCTGTAGCAACACTTCTGCTGACAGACACACACTGAGCATGTTAGCTAAGATCACACAATGCACTGGGCTCTGCTTCATTGCATTGCTGCCTGTGTCCTCTTGACTCAGAGACAACAGGGATCGGCAACCTTCAGCACTACATCTCCCAGCACGCTCTATTTCTGAGCACAACTGAGCAAATGTGCATGCTGGGAGTTGTAGTTTCACAACAGCTGCATTTCCGATGGTTGCTTCTCCCTGGTCTAGGGTTGAAGACTACATCTCCTAGAGCCCAGAACTGCTCTAAAGCAGCAGCGATCTGTCAAGTCTTGCAGACCGAGATCTAAGCTGAAACCAACAGAAAAGTGACTGCAGCTCTTGATGTGACTGGAGTATATAAGACGGTAAATGCTTTGTTGCTCAGTGCTGTATGGAGACTTATCCTGTGAGGCGGCGCTCTGGATCCTTCGCTTTCTGCTGCGCTTATCCCGACCCCATCAGCTGTCGCCTCCCGTTCCATCTAGAGCAGAACTATCCAATGCTTGCCGCCATAGATCCTGCTCCTAGTGCCAGATCCACCCGTGTACCGTCCGATCCCATCACCCGCTTTTCCTCTCAGGCTCAGATCGCAGACATGGAGCAGACACATTCCCAGAGCCTGATGGAGACGGCAGCGCGACACCGGCAGGAGCTGCAGATGGAAATCGAGAGACTACGGAGTTCCCAGACCCAGGCCGAGCGCACACTGGACGCCCGGGAGAGGGCACACCGCCAGAGGATCAGAGGCCTGGAGGAACAGGTAGAGCCTGGGGTACTACATCTCCAAGCAGGTGCGGTCGGGACCTGCATCTCCATCATCTGCTGTTACTTTATCATCCTCAGATCTCCACCTTAAAGGAACAGCTGCAGCAGGAACTGCGCCGGGGCCAGTCTCATTACGCTCTGCCGCTGCTCTCAGGGAAATAACACGGAGACCCCCGCGCCGCTGCTCACACCCCTGGTGCTTCGTTGGGACCAATACTTGTTGATATCTTCTTATCGCTCTGATCACAGCACTGACGGCGAGGACTCTGAGGATGAGAGTTGTACTTCTATACAGAGGCACATTTGCAGGGTCCTCTTTACACTGAATGTATTTGTTATTTTTGGGGAGCAGGGGGGGAGGGGTATAAAACTGTGAATTAATCAGGGAGAGGCGGTGATATAAGACCAAACCTAAAGGACGCAGGATCGGGGACTTAGATTGGCAGAGGCCGTCTCCCCTGTGACGCACACGGAAAACGTTTGTATACTTTTTTTAAGTGGAGAAAATATCTATTTTAATATTAAACGCACTAAAAAAAGGACCTCATCATCAGCCGCCGCTCCGCTATGGGATCTGCAGCACAAAGGTCTGTGAGCCAAATTACATGGGGGACCTAACACAGTCACCCTACATGGTATTAGAGGACAGGTGCCGTCACCCTTTTGTATTAGTACTTTTCTGACTTCGGGGGAACACAACATGCCTTTGGGGTTTTGTACACTTTGTGCCACTGTGATTATTATTGTGATTTTAATAAAAAAAAATATATATATATAATAAATCAGTAGTGTCAATAATCAATGCAGAGAATATTCAATTTAATTCTGTAGTATGAGGTTGTCACAACCCCGCCCACTGTTACTGACATTGTGATCAGACATGAGATCCTCACACCTTATACTACAGAAACCACTACTACTCTATTACTGCTGACAACCAGCCTGTATATCATGTCTGAGAGGTTGTCACAACCCCGCACCCTGTTAGTGACATCACTGATATAATATAATTACATATTAGTATAAGGATCTTCGTCTTATCAGAGTGGTGTACTTACTGTGGAGGCAGCTACTATTGAGTTCAATGGTGATTGTATATATTACTGTGCACTAAGCTCCCTCTAGTGGTGGCTGCAGGCAGTAAGTTTCATACTATACTATACGGAGAGGAAGCAGGGGAGGTTTATCAGTGTTTTTAGGCCAGTTCTCTAATGTAAATACATTAATATGTTCAAGGAGCGCCATATTGAAATATTACTTGCTCCACTTTTTAGGACGTGGAAGTTGAGTAAAGTTGCAACAGAATCATTTTTTTATTTTTTATTTAAAGGGGCCCTGTCATATCTGTAATTTTTGAGAATCCTTGAATTTCCAGGTGACAAAGGTTTCTGTTCTAAATATTTCCCTTATTTAATCCCCAAACTAATTATTGCATTGTGGGGGGAGGGAGACTTCCTTTACTTCCGCTGCCTTTACCCCCACCTCCCGCTATAATTTATTAGTTTTTTTTCAATCCGATAATTTTGATTAACGTTTTTTTTGAAAGACCTTAAATCATAATAACACAAACCCTTATCCATTTATCATATAGTTGTAGTGGTCTGTTTTTATGTTGCATTTCCATGAGAGTTCGTGCAATGCCGTGAGATCTATAATGGTATGTTTTGGCGCAGGTGTAACACTCTCTTGTTTCTCCTGGGATTGTATAGCGTGCCTTAGTTGTAAATACAGATGAAAATAACTTTTTGGGTATATTTTTTAAATTCTCGTTTTATTTGTGCAAACTCTTTTAAGGTTTTATCAGAGTATAATTGAGCCATCTGACTAAGTCCATATCTGTATATCTGATACTTTGTCTATCTCTTTATACATGTAGTTGGGCCAGATTGGGGTATGACTGGTGGAAATCCAATTATTTTAGCTGTGTCTCTGGATTTCCACCAAACTTTATGTATTGTACGTACAGTAGCAGCTGGTATTAGAAGATGGGACTTTCCAAGTCAGAGGCACCAAGGCTGACATGAGACATGGTCTCCGTATCCTTCCTGCTGTATGTATCTTCTCGCCATTCCCTGCTGCTGGATAATACACCCACGGGTCTGGTACAGCTAGCCGCCCCCCTTGTGTTTTTGGCCTATGTAGTGTAGTAAGTTTTATACCTCTTTTCCATATTAGATCTCTAAATATGGCAATCACCCTATAAAAGAACCTGAGTGGAATCCAGGTCGGGGCTTATGTATAAGATATAAAAGTTGGGGCATAAGAATCATTTTTAGTGGATTGGTGCCTCCAATTATAGTGAGAGGCAGAGGCGGTCTAGTCCGTGCTTCTACTTTACCGCTAAACCCATTAATCAGTGGTGGTAGATTTAAGTCTTCGAATTCCTGTGTATTGGTAGATACCTGTATTCCCAAATATTTAAAGGATGCGACTACTTGTAGGCCCCCTGTACTATACGAGGTTGAATTTCCCCCATTAGCCAGTGGCATCAGGACAGATTTTGACCAGTTGATAGTCCAGATAACTTACCAAAATGATTTCTAATGGTCTTGGCTTCCGGGAGAGACGGTTCCCAGTCCCACCTCGCTATAATTAGACGCGTCCTCGTGGCACGGGGTAAAATTCTGCATTTTATTTCTCTTTTATACAAAACACATTACAAAAAAAGAAAGTCGAATCCACACGTCCCCGTAATGTGAAACGGATGGTGACTCAGAGGCTACAACAGGGAGGAAAGGTGAAGGGCGGGAGCCAGACAGCGGCAGAGCCCGGGGTGCGGGGGAAGATGGCAGGAGATCGTACAGTACACAACGACCGGAGCTCTGGATCCTCAGGACACATTGACCCGCTGCTGGCGACTGGCCACAATGTAACCGGAGCCCCAGACCCCTCCACTGCTGGAGAAACCAGTTCCGAGCAGAGTCACTGGGAATATGGTGGAGCAGTGCAGTGTGCTGGGCTGGTTATTATATGGTAAGGACTAGTGGACAGAAGGGCGAGAGCCCACAGTGCCCTGACAGGGGCACATACAGTACAATACAGTAAAATATAGGGGGATATAATACTAGCACCTCCCACCCCTTTCAGTAATCACACTGACTGCGATTGAGGGCTCAGGGCGCCCTCCGGTGGCGGGTTGCTTTTCCTCTTGGTGGCACATTCTCTTCTAACAGCCTCCACAGCTTCTGGTGCACTGCGCTCCCACCGAGTGACACAGCCCGCTGGACGCCACCACCCCGCAGCGGGGGAACTTGTCCCGGCACAGGTCAGCTGAGGGGAAAAGAGAGGAAAGTGACTGCTCCGACATGACCGACGAGCGCAAACCAGACAACACGACAACCAAAGTGAACAGATGGCGCCAACCATAATAATACGTGGACGTGCAATAAGCTTTAGGGCTCATGCACACAAATGTATTTTTTGTCCGTGTCCATTCAGGGTTTTTTGCGGCCCGTATGCAAAAGCATTCATTTCAATGGGGCCACAAAATACGGAAATGATTCCTTATCGGTATGTCCGCAAGACCATTCCGCAAAAAAAAAAAATAGAACATGTCCTATTCTCAGGCATCGTTACAATGGATCCCCAAAGAACACAGATGTAACACAGACGTCACACGGATGTCTTTATTTTTTTTATTTTGTGGACCGCAAAATACATATGGGCCCCTTTCACACGGGCGAGTTTTCCACGCGGGTGCAAAGCGTGAGTTGAATGCATTGCACCCGCACTGAATCCTGACCCATTCATTTCTGTGGGGCTATGCACACGAGCGGTGATTTTCACGCATCACTTGTGCATTGCGTGAAAATCGCAGCATGCTCCTCTTTGTGCGTTTTTCACGTAACGCAGGCCCCATAGAAATCAATGGGGTTGCGTGAAAATCGCAAGCATCCGCAAGCAAGTGTGGATGCGGTGCGATTTTCACGCACGGTTGCTAGGAGACGATCGGGATGGGGACCCGATCATTATAATTTTCCCTTATAACATGGTTATAAGGGAAAATAATAGCATTCTGAATACAGAATACATAGTAAAATAGCGCTGGAGGGGTTAAAAAAAATAATAATAATTTAACTCCCCTTAATCCACTTGTTCGCGTAGCCGGCATCTCCTTCTGTCTTCTTCTTTGCTGTGTGCAGGAAAAGGACCTGTGGTGACGTCACTCCGGTCATCACATGATCCATCACCATGGTAAAAGATCATGTGACGGACCATGTGATGACCGGAGTGACATCACCACAGGTCCTTTTCCTGCACACAGCAAAAAAGACGACAGAAGAGAAGTCGGGCTGCGCGAGCAAGTGGACTAAGGCGAGTTAAAATATTTTTTATTTCTTTTTTTTAACCCCTCCAGCTCTACAGAACACCGATCTCAAGCCCGAAGTTCGGGTACCAAACATGCCGATTTTTCTCACGCGCGTGCAAAACGCATTACAATGTTTTGCACTCCGCTGAAAAATCGCGCATGTTCCCGCAACGCACCCGCACCTTTTCCCGCAACGCCCGTGTGAAAGAGGCCATAGGGTTGGGTGCATGAGCCCTTACTTGTTGGAGTTGCCCTTTAATGGGATGTAATAGATTCAATGGATAGCTTTACAAGTGGACAGCAGTAAGGGGGAGTTCACATTGTCGTTATTTTTCTGATCTGTCAGAAGAACAAAAAAATAAAGAAAAAAACGGATCCTTATGCAGGTTTGGCATCCGGTAGAGCCATTTCCAGATGAAATCCGTTATTTTTAGTCCTGAATACAGGTTTTTCTTTTCCCCGTCTTAAAAAACAGATCTCAGACAGAAGTGGCTCACATGGATGCCAATTGAATCAGAACAGAAAAACGGAAAAATAACGGTGATGCGAACTCTCCCTAAGTTGCGTATAATAAATGAATGGGGAAGTTTGTAATGGGGGGCACATGGCAGACTCTAGGTCATCATCACCACCACTGATTTGAGATGCTTTTACCTCTCAGGAGCTCCTCATGGGCGCACACAGTGCGTACACAGATCTCTTTGTTGATTACGTACATGCGTCGTTGGCTGAGAAGACACAGAGGAGAACAAAGTTATAGAGATACTGTACCCGGAGCCACCAACCAGAACAACCCAGCCTATACACCACCCCTGCAGAGCATCGACACCCATCCATTCAGACGCCAGCCCCTGCAGAGCACTGCAACCTGTCCACATGTCTGTCCCCATAGAGCACAGCCACCCATTCACACACCGGCCCCAGCAGAACACCGCTACCAGTCAATACCGCGGAGCACAACTACATGTTCATACTCCAACAGAGCACAAGCACCCTTCCACATGCTGACCCCAGCAAAGCACAGCCACCTATCAACACACTAACCTCAGCAGAGAACCGCCACCCATCCACACGCCGACCTCAGCAGAGAACCGCCACCCATCCACACGCTGACCTCAGCAGAGAACCGCCACCCATCCACATGCTGACCCCAGCAAAGCACAGCCACCTATCAACACACTAACCTCAGCAGAGAACCGCCACCCATCCACACGCTGACCTCAGCAGAGAACCGCCACCCATCCACACGCTGACCTCAGCAGAGAACCGCCACCCATCCACACGCTGACCTCAGCAGAGAACCGCCACCCATCCACATGCTGACCCCAGCAAAGCACAGCCACCTATCAACACACTAACCTCAGCAGAGAACCGCCACCCATCCACACGCTGACCTCAGCAGAGAACCGCCACCCATCCACACGCTGACCTCAGCAGAGAACCGCCACCCATCCACACGCTGACCTCAGCAGAGAACCGCCACCCATCCACATGCTGGCTGACCCCAGCAAAGCACAGCCACCTATCAACACACTAACCTCAGCAGAGAACCGCCACCCATCCACACGCTGACCTCAGCAGAGAACAACCACCCATCCACACGCTGACCTCAGCAGAGAACCGCCACCCATCCACACGCTGACCTCAGCAGAGAACCGCCACCCATCCACACGCTGACCTCAGCAGAGAACCGCCACCCATCCACACACCGGCCGCAGCAGAGAACCGCCACCCATCCACACACCGACCGCAGCAGAGCACAGCCACCTATCAACACACCAGCCCCAGGGGAACACAACCACCCATCCACACACCAAACCCAAGCAGAGCAGAGCCATCCATTCACACACCTACCTCAGCAGAACATAGCCACATATCAACACACCGACCCCGGCAGAACATAGCCACCTATCAACACACCAGCCCCAGAAGAACACAACCACCCATCCCGACCCCAGCAGAACATAGCCACATATTCACACACCGACACCGGCATAACATAGCCACCTATCAACACATCAACCCCAGCAGAACATAGCCACCTATCAACACACCGACTCCAGCAGAACATAGCCACCTATCAACATACTGACCCCAGCATAACATAGCCACATACTGTATCAACACACCGACCCCAGCAGAACATAGCCACCTATCAACACACCGACCCCAGCATAACATAGCCACATACTGTATCAACACACTGACCCCAGCAGAACATAGCCACCTATCAACACACCGACCCCAGCAGAACATAGCCACCTATCAACACACCGACTCCAGCAGCCACGCAGTGGACAAGCAGCCACGTTGGCAAAGCACAGCCACCTACCTGTACAGACAGATCCCGTTCAGACACTGCTTGCAGGGCTTGTGGACAGAGTACAGGCGGGTGCAGGGATACTGCTCTTCACGACAATCTGTCAGGCAACACAAGTGTCATCAACAACGGACACGTCGTCATCATAAAGCAGAGCTGTGCACATTTACTGTGGGAATTTATATTCTCCACCTAATAATAATGTGAATTGCAAATCATCATCATCATCCTTCTTCATCTTTATGATGAGCGCACATCAGATTTTACGGTGGCGATCACTGTTGTGTAGTCGTAGTCGGGCTTGTTTCTTCCAGGTCAAAGACTACAATTCTTGCCCTTAGCCCTGTAAATACCCTGGGGCTGGGGTCGAATGCCTTGATGTTGCCCCCTGGCACCCAGGGCCCCTCCGCCCAGCTATGCCTGTCACTTAGGTACTGACAATAGACTGATCTGCTGACACTTACCCAGGGGTCCAGGTTCTGTTGGTTCAGTCTGATAAGTATCTGAAATAGAAGACAAACAACTAAGCCGTCGCCGATCCTCTCCAGAGTCGCCAACAACAACATTTCACGCAGATCCCTCCTTGGATTTGGGTTTCATCTTCTTACCAAACGTCGGCGCCGGGATGATCTCCTGTTGGGTTTGCTGCTGTTGCTGAGGGACAAACTCAAACTGGTTTAGCTGATGATCCGGTTCGGTCAGGACGTGGAATCCGGTCTGGACGGGCTGGTTCGGCTGATGCTGTCCCACAGACTGTTCTGCCAGGAGCCCAGAAATCCAGAATATTAGATACAACGTAAACGGGTCACTACATGTGAAGGTCTGAGGACGGGACCTTCCTTTAGTTTCTGGATTTACAATGGTGGAGCTTACTGATATCTGCCCCTCATATGCAGTGGGTCTATAAGAAGGGCCAATTGTGTGATATTTGGTATCAGATCCGCCACTAGTGGCCACTTACCGTCATAGTCGTAGTAATAAGGAGACTCTGGGGAGAAAAAAAAAAAGAAGATGTAAGAAGCAGAAAGAAATTCTCCATTCAGAACATATAGCGCCCCTCCTGTCCATGGCTGGTATTGCAGCTCAGCTCCATTCATTGGAAAGAGGGGTGTTGTGTCTGGATACATAACCCTTATTTCACACCAACCCTTCAATGGTTTAACAGCAATCTAAATTACTAAATGCTTTAATTAATCACCGTGTTCAAGATCTCTGCTGCTGTCAGTGAACAGACACAGCCAGCTTCTGAAAACCCATCCTCATCTAATGCTTTCCAAGCTGAGGGTTTGCTCCACTGTATTAATGCAGCCAATCAGCCTTCAGTGTATGGGGGACGTTGTGCTGCTACTGTGTTTAACTCACTGATATAATTGTAACAAACCCTCAGCTGTGAGACATATTGGGTCAGGGCGGGTTTTCGACCTCTGGGTGTAAACCAGACTGCTTCCATTTATTGACAGCAAGCATGGATCCTTAAAATGCTTAGAAAAGGGAGACATCTATCAATACGTCAGGAAAATGGTTTCAAAAAGTTGCAAGGTTTGGCCCACACTCAACTTATGCAAAATTTAGTTCTTTGCTCGACACTTTTCCAACCAAAATAGGGCGGGCGGGCAAGAGAGCAGTCAGTGCGGGCCGGCCTGGCACAATTAATATAATGTATGCCAGGAAACGAGCATATATAATAACGGAGATCTACGCCGGCATCCTTGCTGGAATAGAGTTCCGTTTCATAACTATGGAGCAGCTGACGTGAGATTAAAAATCGCCATGTGAAACGCCGGTCTTAACTAATGCCTCCGCCCAGTAGCTATTAGAAAGCTACAAACAAGATTTACCAACATGGGACTGCACCGGCCCTTTAAATGGTTTGAAACAATGTAACACAAGTCTTAACTACTAAATATCAAGACTACTATGTATCACACAGGAGGGGCGCAGCCCCGCTCAGGTCTTACCTGTGGGAATGTCGTACTGAGGGTTGGCCTCAAACTGCTGAGCCAAAATTCCTGCAGATACAATGAAGAACAGGTCACATATACAATGGGAGAAGCACAATGGTAAAGCACTGAGATATGGGCTCGTCCAGGGCCCGGGGGCGCACCACCAATGAGGCCAGGTGAGGCGAGGGCCTCAGGCAGCACCAGGTAGGAGCAAGAGGGGGGCTATGGGCTGAAAGGAAGGAGTTAGGGTAAAAAAATTGGCATTGGGGGCGGGGGTAGGGGGCGCTGTTTCAGTTTCAGGCAGCATGGCGGCTTCCCCCCCCAACATGGCGGCTTCCCCCCCCCCCGCCAGGGAAGCCGCCATGTTGGCGATGATCGGCTGAGGCACAGCCACTGGGTGCATCCCGACGCAGTGACTGGCTGCGGATACAATCTGGATGATGAGGGGTGATGTAAAGGGGCCGAATTCACCACTTACCCTGGACACAGAGGAGGAGGAGACAAGCGGCGCGCATGGCTGCAGGAAACAGGCTTATCTGCAATACAGAAACATAAGGAGAATTAGGCCTCTTTCACACGGGCGTCGCAGGTGATTCAGGTGCGTTCAGGGAAAATCGTGCGAGTAGGCACGCAATTGAAGTCGGTTTTGACTGCGATTGCGTTCCCTTGTTCAGTTTTTTCCGCTCGAGTGCAATGCGTTTTGCACGAGCGTGATAAAAAAACTGAATGTGGTACCCAGACCCGAACCCGGACTTTTTCACAGAAGTTCGGCTTTGGGTTAGGTGTTCTGTAGATTTTATTATTTTCCCTTATAACATGGTAATAAAGGAGAATAATAGAATTCTGAATACAGAATGCTTAGTAAATTGGGAATGGAGGGGTTAAAAAAAAAAAAAAAAAAAATTAACTCACCTCATCCACTTGATCGCGCAGCCGCCATCGTCTTCTTTCTCCTTCTTTTCAGGACCTGCAAAAGGACCTTTGATGACATGAACTCTCGCCCGTGTGAAAGGGGCCTTCAGAGCTGCACTCATACCGCAGACATTCTGTCGGTTGCTCCTCAGCAGATGATGCTTGTTGTCAGATGCTGAGAAGGAACTGCTGGGAATTTAAAGGGATCTTCCACCTAAACTAGTACAAATCTATTTGTATGTGGCAGCAAAAGCCCGGCCAAGTCTCTTGCCCCTTTGGTGACTCTTCGTCGTGTCTACTCTGTATTTTTAGGCCACGAGCTCCACCGATTCCAGCAGACATTATAACAGGAGGTATCGAGGTACAGCCCTGCCGCCAGGACCTTCCCTCCTTTAGAACATCATGATAAAACTAAAGTGGCCAGCAGGGGGCATGACCATGGGTGGGCATTCACATTGACCTGAGGGGGAGGAGAGCCAAGGAGCCCGTTGATGAGATCACTTATATCCTGAGAAGTAGGGTTAGATCAAAGTTACACAAAATCATTACCGACGCGGTTTTTCATTTTTCTTTCATCTTTAGCGCGGTTAGAAGCCGGGCAACGTGCCCAAAGTCAGAGCCGATCAACACGCACGGATGCATCTACCGGCCTCCCGCAACGGCAGACTGGATGGACGCAATGTGGACATCATAAGAATATAACGTGACGAGTGAAGGGACGGACAGAGCTGCGTCACCCGTTCAAGGGGTAGTAACCCCAACGGACGTCACTGCCATGTAAATACCCAGAGATGACTCTTTATATTAGGGCTCATTCACACAAACGTATTTTCTTTCCATGTCCGTTCTGTTTTTTTTTGCAGACCGTATACGGAACCATTAATTTCAATGGGTGTGCAAAAAAAACCGGAAGGTACTCAGTGTGCATTCCGTTTCCATATGTTTGTATTTCCATTCCGCAAAAAAGAACCGCATTACGGACAAGGATAGGACTGTTCTATTAGGGGGTCAGCTGTTCCGTTCCGCAAAATACGGAATGCACGTAGAACGCTAAATACATACGGTCGTGTGCATGAGGCCTTAGGGTTAGGACACTATTTTTCCATTACATTCACATTATACACTGCTCGTTTCCATGGTTACGACCACCCTGCAATCTATCAGTGGTGGCCGTGCTTGCACACTATAAAAAAAAACACCAACGTATGTGTACTCCTACGGTCCCGCCCACCGGAGAGTAAGCACGACCACAGCTGCTGGATTGCAGGGTGGCTGTAACCATGGAAACTAGCCGCGTGTAATGTGGTGTAAAAATGAATCCAGTCAGCAGAGGAAGCAATATGGATAATCACAATACATTAGTAAGAGCCTTGTATTAACTTTCTCTACATGATAAATGCCACTTGCTGAAGTGACACAACCCCTTTAACCCCTTAAGTCTCAGTCATGTTCTCCATGGACGCAAGCTCTATTTTGTCCGTGTTCACGGATCCATCATGCCCATTATAGTCTATAGATCATTAAGAAGAGATGCTTTGAAAAAAAAAATTCAGCTGTTCAGTGTCGGTGAAACACGGATGACACACGGACAGCAGACACACGGATCCATCACTGACTACTTTTTCACAGATTTAAGCACGGACGTGTGAATGAGGCTTTACTGATTTTACAGTAAAGAACCACCTCCTGAGATAACTATTCGACAGATTCACAGCTCTTACAGTAAAGAACCAGCTCTAGAGGTGACTAATCCACAGACCTTACAGTAAAGAATGGTTTATGAGGTTACTACTCCACAGAACTCACAGCTTTTACAGTAAAGAATCAGCTCCTGAAGTTACTGTTCCAAGGATTCACAGATTTTACAGTAGATAACCACCTCCTGGGGTAACTATTCCACAGATTACCAGCTCTTACAGTAAAGAATCAGCTCCTAAGGATACTACTCCTCAGACTCTCAGCTTACTGAAGTTACTGTTCCAAGGATTCACAGATTTTACAGTAGATAACCACCTCCTGGGGTAACTATTCCACAGATTACTAGCTCTTACAGTAAAGAATCAGCTCCTAAGGATACTACTACTCAGACTCTCAGCTGTTACAGTAAAGAATCAGCTCCTAAGGATACTACTACTCAGACTCTCAGCTCCTAAGGATACTACTACTCAGACTCAGCTTTTACAGTAAAGAATCAGCTCCTAAGGATACTACTCCTCAGACTCTCAGCTTACTGAAGTTACTGTTCCAAGGATTCACAGATTTTACAGTAGATAACCACCTCCTGGGGTAACTATTCCACAGATTACTAGCTCTTACAGTAAAGAATCAGCTCCTAAGGATACTACTACTCAGACTCTCAGCTGTTACAGTAAAGAATCAGCTCCTAAGGATACTACTCCTCAGACTCAGCTTTTACAGTAAAGAATCAGCTCCTAAGGATACTACTCCTCAGACTCAGCTTTTACAGTAAAGAATCAGCTCCTAAGGATACTACTACTACTCAGACTCTCAGCTCTTACAGTAAAGAGTCAGCTCCTAAGGATACTACTCCTCAGACTCAGCTCTTACAGTAAAGAGTCAGCTCCTAAGGATACTACTCCTCAGACTCTCAGCTCTTACAGTAAAGAGTCAGCTCCTAAGGATACTACTCCTCAGACTCAGCTCTTACAGTAAAGAGTCAGCTCCTAAGGATACTACTCCTCAGACTCTCAGCTTTTACAGTAAAGAATCAGCTCCTAAGGATACTACTCCTCAGACTCTCAGCTTTTACAGTAAAGAATCAGCTCCTAAGGATACTACTCCTCAGACTCTCAGCTTCCACCCAGCAGTGTGTTTGGTAACGTCACCAGCTCTGATGGGCGGGCTTTAGCGCTGCCCTAGCCGTTTTACAGGCTAGGGCAGCACTAAATCCCGCCCATCAGTGCCGGTGACGTCACCAGGCTCACTGCTGGGCGGAAGCCTCCGCCTGGCAGCCCGATGGAGAGCCCGGTTCATCACCGGTACTCCAGACTGTATACCTGTGTAGTGCATCTCAGATACACCCATGACTCCTATGTAGTTCCATGTTGAGGGTTATACTCCCAGTCCCAGCAGTGACTGGAGAAGTAGAATGTAACAATGGAGAAGGAATATTCTGCCTCCAGAGGAGCTTACAATCTAACATCGGCCCCCAGTCCGGCGCAGACATAACACGATCCTGTGTCGGGAATGTGAGACGTTTATGTTATTACCCGGGAGGTTCAGGAAACTGGAGAAAAGCCAAATCCTGACTCCAGCCCCCGCAACACAGCGAGTCCAGACAAGACCCCCGAGCCGGGGTATGAGGCATCGAGTCACACAGACCAACCACAGAGCCATAGCCGGGGCATGAGGCACCCAGAACCACACACCACAGAGCCATAGCCAGCCGGGGCATGAGGCAACCAGAACCACACACCACAGAGCCATAGCCGGGGCATGAGGCATCCAGAACCACACACCACAGAGCCATAGCCAGCCGGGGCATGAGGCACCCAGAACCACACACCACAGAGCCATAGCCAGCCGGGGCATGAGGCACCCAGAACCATACACCAACCACAGAGCCATAGCCAGGTTATGAGGCATCCAGAACCACACACCACCCACAGAGCCATAGCCAGGGAATGAGGCATCCAGAACCACACACCACCCACAGAGCCATAGCCAGGGAATGAGGCATCCAGAACCACACACCACCCACAGAGCCATAGCCAGGGAATGAGGCATCCAGAACCACACACCACAGAGCCATAGCCAGGTTATGAGGCATCCAGAACCACACACCACCCACAGAGCCATAGCCAGGGAATGAGGCATCCAGAACCACACACCACAGATCCATAGCCAGGGAATGAGGCATCCAGAACCACACACCACAGAGCCATAGCCAGGGAATGAGGCATCCAGAACCACACACCACCCACAGAGCCATAGCTGGGGCATGAGGCATCCAGAACCACACACCACAGAGCCATAGCCGGGGCATGAGGCATCCAGAACCACACACCAACCACAGAGCCATAGCTGGGACATGAGTTACCTGGGTCCACACACCACCCACAGAGCTACAGCCGAGGCATGAGGCATCCAGAACCACACACCAACCACAGAGCCATAGCTGGGACATGAGTTGCCTGGGTCCACACACCACCCACAGAGCTACAGCCGAGGCATGAGGCACCAGGAGCTACACACCAACAAAAGCCAAAGCTGAGGCATGAGGTACCTAGGACCACACACCAACCACAGAGGTTGACCAACCTCAGTTTTATTATATAGTTCAGGGATACTCTAGCCGCTGTGAAACTACAACTCCCATCATGCACATTTACTTGGCTGTTCCCATAGAAATCAAAGAAGGATTCTGGGAGTTGTAGTATCAGAACAGCTGGAGTGCCGGATGTTGCTGATCTGGATGCCGCCGTCACATGGCAGCGCCCATTATTCACTCGGACTCGGTGGAAAGTCTTGTTGTACAGGTTTACCCCCCTTCCCACGGGTGACGTGGTCACTGGCACAATGATGTCGCTCACAGGTAGACGCTCCGTACATCACATTTTCCACTTTTTGCTGCCAGACCCGGGGGGGGGGGGGGGGGGGGGTTCTACGTGACTAGCGCTGCCAGCAAACAAGAGATGGCACCGGCGCCCGGGATTACCACATCGTGATGGAGGAAAACATGGAGGCCCTGACCACTGAGCGAGAAAATCTCTGCCCGATCATTACTGTGGTTAAAGGAGGAAAAGTGTAAACTAATCCACCCGACACCTCACAAAGTGTTACTTTTCCTACCTCTAAGGAGTCAGGAAGAAGTGTCACGTCACACTTGGCTGTCAGTTCCTTAGTGTGAGCCCCAAGGACCCCTCATCCATCTGGAATCCATTATGTATCACCACTTTGAGGATCAAGGGTCCAGGATTAGAAAAACATGGCTGCTTTCTACCAAGAACAGCGCCACACCTGTCTACAGGTTGTGTGTGGTATTGCAGCTCAGCCCCATTCACTTCAATAGAACGGAGCTGCAAAGCAAACACACAACCCATGGACAGGTGCGGCGCTGTTTCTACAAGGAAGCAGACGAGTTTTCTAAATCCCGGACACCCCCTTTAACTCCTCCTGTCATTGGCCATTGCAGCCCAGAAAAGAGAATGGGATGGAAATTGCGCAGAACCCCCGCCACTGCTGCTCATGGAGGATGGCAGATCAAATAATGTCTCCGACAGTCGCATGGCGACAATTATACAATGAGTCTCAGCCGCTCTGAGTGTCCATTTACGACATGTGCCGACGTATCCGTAAAAAGAACCTCATAGGAACAGATTGGCGCCCCCCCCCCGGCAGGGTTTCTGATTTGATGGCGATATTCAAAGTGGAGGTGTCTGTGCAGTATTTCTTGTAAAGTCCAGGTTCACATCAGAGACAGCGTCCGTTTTTTTTTTCCCCGCGGAAAATCTGCATTGTAATACACACGTCGCACGTACACTCTGCTTTTTTTGTTCCGTGCGGATTTTGAAATCTGCAGCGTGTTCGCCATTTGTGCGGATCTCACCCTCTTCAATGCAAGAGTGAGATCTGCCGCAAAACCGCGTCATATCCGAAACATCATATGCAGAAACACACTAATATCTCCTCATAGATTGTAAGCTCTTGCGCACAGGGCCCTCATTCCTCCTGTTTTAATTGTTGACCCGTTTGCTGCTGTACTAGAAGCCCCTGATTGTAAAGCGCTGCAGAATATGTTGGCGCTATATAAAGATTATTATATCTGCACGGAACTTCTGCAAGACAGCGCCGCGTGCCCAAGGGCTCCGTGCCCGTACTGCAGACGGAAAACGGCGTTCGCAATATACGGGCACTGGCCGTGTGCACTCCGTGCTGCAGACCCATTGACTTGAAGGGGTCTGCAAGATACGGCAAAAGGTAGGAGATGTCTTATCTTTTGCGGAGCGGAGGCACGGATCGGAAACACTACGAAGCGCTTCCGTAGGCGTTCGGGTCCATGTCTCCACAGCACAAAAGATAGGACCTACCTCTTGCCGTATTTTGCGGACCATGGACCCATTCATGTCAATGGGTCCGCATCTGCACACGGCCGATGCCCATGCATTGGTCCGCAGCACGGACACGGAGCCCTTACATTTGTGTGCATGAGCCCTAAGGCTAGGTTCACACGTGCAGATCTTCTCCATTGATTTCAATGGGCAATCTGCATGTTAAGGGCTCATACACACGACTGTATGTGTTTTGCGGTCTGCAAAAAAATGGATCCACAAAAAATATGCATGATGTCCGTGTGCATTCCGTATTTTGTGGGACGGTCCTTAAAAGAACAGTCCTATCCTTGTCCATAATGAGGACAATAATAGGACACATTCTATTTTTTTGCGGAACGGAAATACGGACATAAGGAAACGTAATGCACACAGAGTAACTTCCGTTTTTTTGGGGGCGGATCCATTGAAATTAATGGTTCCCTATACGGTCCGCATTAAAAACACATCTGATCGGATTCTGCATCAGGTTTTTTCCAGGTGTGAACCTAGCCTAATAGGTGTCCAGACAGCGGCAAGAAGCAACTGAGGGTATAAGGTAAGTGATTGTCAGCTCTTCGGCCCGCGCGCTCACATTTTCTCCTCTACATAGAGGTGTTGGAGCTGCAGATCCTGGACATTTGGTGTAACCAAATGGTCCCAGCAGCTGCTCCCTGGGGCCCGTAAACTGCCTGGTTAGTGCCCGCTGCAAGGTGACATCCAGCTGTAAAAGGGATCATCATAACCCCCCTCCACCCCCAGCCCCTGCTCCCCTCCTGAAATAGAGGAAGCCTTTGTTCCCTTCATTTTGTGGTTCATTCAGGATGGAAACATCTGGGATTCATCAGCCAACCCCCCCTCTAACCCACCCCATCCAAAATCCAGGACAGCCCTCCCCCCCAGGGGCCACTCCCAGCCCCTACCCCTTAATTCCCCTTTATACACTTCCAGCTGTGAACAAGGGGGACAAAAGGCAAAAGGCAAAAGGCAAAAAAAAAAACTAGACAAAGTTTAGGATTTGGCTGCTGATCAGGAAGACAAAGTCTAATTACATGAGCCGCCTGCGCTGGAGGGAAGGGGTGTCCTTATACAAGGCCCCCCCCCCCCCCTCATTCCTGGGGTGCACTATTAAGAGCCCATTGCTGGAACCCCCAAAAATCCCTGGAGGGCCCCGGAGCATGAATTACATTACCTCCGAAAATAAAAAAATATATATAAAAATGGGGAGTCCTATAACTGCCCCCCCTAAGCAGAACCCACTGACCCCAGCCGTCTTGAGCAGCCATATTGTCTGAAGGTGGGATTAACCCTTTGTCACCAGGGCACAGTCATCTCATAGAATTTATGGGGGAACCCAAAACTGCTATATCCCAGGTTAACCAATGTAAATGGCCACCATGCTCTGGTGTCCCACTAAGGGGTTAATTCCGTGAAGGTCCTGCGTACGTTATACGGCAGACTGAGAAGTAATTAGAACACAGTAATAAAGTATGTAATTAAATCTCCGGAATAATTAATGAGTACTATGCGGGTGAGGGGCTGCCCTGGCCGCAGGGGTCACTATGTGGCACAGAAGCTTTATATTTATGGATAATTGATACATTTCTGTTACAAGAATCATTCAATGAACCTATAAATAGCAACAAGTAGAAATGAATGACCCCCAGCCTGGAGCAGGACCCCCAACTCTGCGGCACTTGTGGGAGCGGAGCCTGGGGGCCCTGGTCTGGGCTGGGGGGCCCAGCGTCTTACCACAGTGTAGTGCAGGCTCCGGGCTGTCTCTTCTGTCTTGCAGTCTCTTGCTGTCTTCTCTCTATCTGAGGCTCTCACAAGGGGACAAATCCCTACATCCAGACTGAGCTGCTCCGCTGGGTCCTAAAGAAACAGGATACAGTTCAAGTATCACCTCCTGACACCCTCTGTGCTGCCAAAAAGACATTGCTCTTTGACACATACATAGTGATATATTCTGCAGATTATTACACCTCTGACCTCTCTAGAGATCTGCAGAATATCGCTCTGTCCCCTCTACCTCCTGAGTCCTGACAGATACCTAGTGATATATTCTGCAGATTATTACACCTCTGACCTCTCTAGATAGATGCAAAACATTGCACTGTCCTCTCTACCTCCTGACAGGTACATAGTGATATATTCTGCAGATTATTACACCACTGACCTTTCCAGAGATCTGCAGAACATTGCTCTGTCCTCTCTACCTCCTGACAAATACAGTGATATATTCTGCAGATTATTACACCACTCACCTCTCTAGAAATCTGCAGAACATCGCTCTGTCCTCTCTACCTCCTGACAGATACATAATGATATATTCTGAAGATTATTACACCACTGACCTCTCTGGAGATCTGCAGAACATCACTCTGTCCTCTCTATTTCCTGACATACACGTAGTGATATATATTCTGCAGATTATTACACCTCTGACCTCTCTAGAGATCTGCAGAACACTGCTCTGTCCTCTCTACCTCCTGACAGATACATAGTGATCTATTCTGCAGATGATTACACCTCTGACCTCTCTAGAGATCTGCAGAACATTGCTCTGTCCCCTCTACCTCCTGGCATATACATAGTGATATATTCTGCAGATTATTACACCACTGACCTCTCTAGAGATCTGCAGAACATTGCTCTGTCCTCTGTACCTCCTGACATACACAGTGATATATATTCTGCAGACTATTACACCACTGGCCTCTCTAGATATCTGCAGAACATCTCTCTGTCCTCTCTACCTCCTGACAGATACATAGTGATATATTCTGCAGATTATTACACCTCTGACCTCTCTAGAGATCTGCAGAACATCGCTCTGTTCTCTCTACCTCCTGACATACACATAGTAATATATTCTGCAGATTATTACACCTCTGACCTCTCTAGAGATCTGCAGGACATTGCTTTACATTAATGGCTGTGTAAGGCGACTCTTCTCCCCCTGATTTGGGTCTGCTTCCCCTCTGACACCTCGGTGTCACCTCCGTCCTCCCCCACCGACCCCTCCATACGTCAGTGATTGCACCATCAGAGGCCTGGAGTTTATAGCAGGATAATAAACATGTCAGCCCCTTGGGGGCGGTTGCCCCCCCCCCTCTCTCCAGGACATGGTGTCCAGATTGGAGAGTTTTGGATCCAGATTTAATTCTTATTTACCAGATATAAACACATGTGTGAACCGTGACCAGGACTGAAGCCACAAGTCCAGATGCTGCGAACCTCTGGGGGATAATTACATTGGGGGAAAAGGGGTCAAAATCAGGATGAATGATATCAGAATAAATTACAGCAGTGCCAGAAACCCAGCAGGATGGAAGATCGTAGACATGGTTATCGCTACTCAACGCCAGGCGGCTGCTGGAAAGCTTGGGGTCCGGCCACACTGGTCCGATTCCTGATGCCATTTTGGAAGCCAAAAGCCAGTCGTATCTGTCCTTTATACCTTTATATTTTTTTTATGATCCATTAATGATTTTGGCTTCCAAAAGTTGAAAAATAAGGCCTCATGCACATGACCGTTCCGTTTTTTTTTGCGGTCCGCAAAAAACGGAAGCCGTCCGTGTGCCTTCTGCAATTTGCGGAGCGGAACGGGCGGCCTATTGTAGGAATGCCTATCCTTGTGCGGAATATGACAGGTTATGTTTTTTTTTTGCGGAGCAACGGATGCGGACAGCACACTGAGTGCTGTCCGCATCTTTTGCGGCCCCATTAAAGTGAATGGTTCCGCATCCGAGCCGCCAAAACTGCGGCTCGGATGCGGACCAAAACAACGGCCGTGTGCATGAGGCCTTACATTAATACACAATGTGATTCTCTTGTCTGTTCACAATGTAATTATGTTACTATTACATAATATTGAGCGTTATCAGTACCAGGGGGGCGGGGCTACGGAATGGAGCAGGGGGCGGGGCCGTGACAACCTTTTTCAATGAACAGATCTTATAAATGGCAAATAAAAACAGAAGAAATTTAAAGGGAAAAGGAGAATAATAATTATTTTTTTGTGTGAAATGCTTCTAATTGGACCTAAATATTGAGAGGCGATTTGTCTCTGATCCCTGAGAATGACCCCCCCCCCCCTTGCAGGACTCTAGCGCCTGTGTAAAGGCCTCGGTTGTTATGGCTCAGCCCCCACCGCCCTTTTGTCTGGAGCCGCAGAACTTACAATCCTGGAATCCGCGGCTGCCCGCTCTGCTGTAACCGCACTACATGTTAGAACGTGTCCAAGTGCTGCAGGATTCCAGAGCGGTGACTACTGAGACAATGAGGACCAGGCCACGATCCAGGGACGGCAACCAGGAAACATCTACATTCTGAATCCAGGAATACTCCAGCAGGGAGGTTTATTCACAAAATTAGCAAATTGTCACTTTTATTTAATTATGCATATTTTTTTTCCCCAGTTCTAGAGATGTAGCCTGCAGTGTAAAGAATGGAGGTTTCCCCCTATGGCTAAATGCAGCGATGCGTTTCTTTTAGGCCTCATGCACACAGCCGTTCCAAATTGCGATCCCCCAATGCACAGGCAACATATGACGAATCCTGACCCATTCAACTGTGGTCCGTCCGCACTTTTTTTCGGTGGGGAGGAACCCCACGGATGCACTCCATAGTGCCGTGCCTCCATTCAAGTGAACGGGACCGCATCCGTGAGGCGATGAGCACACGGCCGGTGCCCGCATATTGCCGACCTGCCGTTTGCGGGCCCCATACGGGTAACGGCCAGGCACGAGCCCTTAGTTTGCAGGATGACACAAGTATATTAAAGGATACATGTTTAGTTCACAATTCTTTACACTGCAGGCTGCGTCTCTAGAACTTGAAAGCTGTATAATAGAAGAAAACCTCTGATTTGTTAATTTTGTGCCTTCAGAGAAAAAGTAAATGAGAATTTTATGGTCCTGGGATTGAACCTCCAGCAGAAGTCTGCAAGGGTCCTAAATTATAGGGCACAGATGGCCTAAATTCACAGACCTGCCCCCGAATGGTGGTCACATGGAGGAGAGGGGGAGGAGAGCAGCAGGTTCACACCCTGGGGGGTTTCCACTCCACCTTTACTGTAAATTTCATGACATCATCAGAACAACCAGCTCAAGGCCAAATGAATGAACGAGGAAGAGCGAGAGGGAGGTGTAAATATTGGATAGAAGTTCCAGTGTCCTTACATAATCCATGTTGAATGAAAGGTTGTCACTGCCCCGCCCCCTTGTGTAGTACCATTACCGAGAAGTCATGTGTTCACAGCTCCTGTGCCAAATAATGTAAGAACTCCATCCATGACCCGTCACTCACGTGACAAAAGTTTTTGGTAAAGGACAAGAAGGAGCCAAGTTTTGCTGCTACCAGAGAAATAGCTGTAGAGCTCCTCCTGGAGGCCAAAAGGAAGTAGTGCAGGTATAATCTTTTTATTGCGCCGAAATATTTTGCAGCGCTTTACAAATGGGGTAGAACAGATACAAAAAAGTCACAAAGAGGCGGCAAAAATTCAATAGGAGGAGAATTAAAAGATAAAGACCAACCTGCATAAGTCAGAAGAACTGGGCGAGGAGGATCAGAGGGAAGATGGCGGCTAGATATTCTGATCACAACGACCTTTCAGTCATTCACACAGGGCACAGGAGGGTATAAAATACGATTTTATTGTATCCTTTTAGTGAGTCGCACAATACTCCAAAACTTCACCATAAAATACAATTTCCCAAAAATTATTTTTACTAAATAATTCTATATTTGGTTTGTATGAAAAAGGCCACAAAAGGTCATGAATATAAACCTAGAAATTGTCAAGATCCATCCATACCCGGGGGATCCGGGAAGATGGAGGGGGCAGAATTATCCTTCAGGCCCAAAGACCTACCTACAGATTCCAGGGGTGCTTTGTGCATCGACCCTACAACATGGTACCCGGAGCACCCATCACTATAGCAGGGTGCTGGTCCGGTCTAACCATGGACTTGGCAGTAAAAGGGCCACCAATCATCACATCTCCAGGGGTTTCCTCCTTCATAAGAGATGAAAGGAAGCACAAGAATGAGGGCTACGGTTTTTGTGGGTTTTTTTGGAGTTACCAAGACAGGTGGGCTATAGGTGATCCGTTTACTGTACTGAAAGCATAGCACCACCTAGTGCTACAGTACAGGAACCACAAGATGGTGGTGCTCTGTGTGAACGGCCCTTAGTGCTACAGTACAGGAACTACAAGATAGGGCCGTTCACACGCAGCACCACCTAGTGCTACAGTACAGGAACTACAAGATATGGCCGTTCACACGCAGCACCACCTAGTGCTACAGTACAGGAACTACAAGATATGGCCGTTCACACAGAGCACCATCTAGTGCTACCGTACAGGAACTACAAGATATGGCCGTTCACACGTAGGACCATCTAGTGCTACAGTACAGGAACCACAAGATAGGGCCGTTCACACAGAGCACCACCTAGTGCTACAGTACAGGAACTACAGGATATGGCCGTTCACACGTAGCACCACCTAGTGCTACAGTACAGGAACTACAAGATAGGGCCGTTCACACGCAGCACCGCCTAGTGCTACAGTACAGGAACTACAAGATAGGGCCGTTCACACGTAGCACCACCTAGTGCTACAGTACAGGAACTACAAGATATGGCCGTTCACACGCAGCACCACCTAGTGCTACAGTACAGGAACTACAAGATATGGCCGTTCACACGTAGCACCACCTAGCGCTACTGTACAGGAACTACAAGATATGGCCGTTCACACGTAGCACCACAAGATATGGCCGTTCACACGTAGCACCACCTAGTGCTACCGTACAGGAACTACAAGATATGGCCGTTCACACGTAGCACCACCTAGTGCTACAGTACAGGAACTACAAGATATAGCCATTCACACAAAGCACCACCTAGTGCTACAGTACAGGAACTACAAGATATGGCCGTTCACACGTAGCACCACCTAGTGCTAGAATACAGGAAGGACAGGACATTAAAAAAAACAACATAATAAAACATGAAAAATAAAATAAATGCAAAAGTCAGACAAGTGAACAGAATGACTAAGGTGTTTTTTTTTTTTTTTTTTTTGGGCAAATGCAACCCCGACACATAGAAAAATAACAATACACAGCTGACAGTGTAGAAATACAGAACAACAGAAATAAATTAAAAAGAGGCATTGTACAGGGGGGCACGCTACAGTCTGCATCCTGGGCAGGTCTTCATGGTATATGCAGTTACAACCACGGACTGGCTGCTGAATGGCGGACTTTCCAGTGCGATGTGCAGCCTCACAGTCCTGGGAGATGATCAGCAGATCGGACAAAGAGGAAACTATATCCCACAGACTAACGGTGATGTACCTATCCAGGATCATTCCATTCGTGAGAAGAGGACCAGTCTGCAGGCTTAAAAAAAATAAAGTGGGGGGGGGAACACAGACCCACCCTAGAACTTTGCAAAATGACATAAGGAATTCCTTAAAATGCAATTTCCTAATGTAAAATCATTATCCAAATCCCTCCGGCTGGGGCGACTAGGACACACTGTTCGTTGAGGATCTGACTGCAGGTTACAGCAGGGTTCTAGGCCACGGCCCTGCAGTAACCTGAGCGGCTGAAGTTGGTGGTTCCTAAACTATCCTGCAAAGTGGCGTTGCCGTTTATGTCCTTGCAGACGTTTCCTGTGAAGCTCCGCGGCGTGTCCTGCTGACGGTCTGAATCCAGTAGATTACTAGTGCATTTTGAGTGAGGCATTCACTGTGGTTGCTTACTTCATACTCCAGGACCAGGGATCTGAATATGGACCAGTCACCTTTATTACATCAGGTTGTCCGGCTGCAGTTCGGGGATCCTGGCACGGAGCTCACCCGAATATTGCAGCACTGTCAGGCTTCACCCATACTGAGGGGTCATCATCAGGTAACAAATGTTATGTTCCAGGACGATCATCGGTCTCCAGGGTTGGAGGGGCTTCATGAAGTATGCAGCAATCAGCCCAGTCACATAGAACAACCTCGGCTGATGTCCTGCTACCTGGAGTGCTTGGAGTGGCTGGGGCACAGAGTCTGGTTTACAGGGGGCCAGGAGTGCTGTCCCTGAAGCTGCAGCTCCAGCTTCTTGTAAATCTTTTTGGGTTCCTTCTTTTTTCGTAGTCTTCTTATGCAGTTTAAGTATCCATGGTCCAGGGCACTCTGGAAGTAAGTGAGAACATTGTCAGCACTGTTCAATATAGCTATAGCCGGAGTCCCATCCTTGTGTATGATCGTACAGACACACAAGCGCGCGCGCGCATCAGACACAGTCTTCTACAGCGGAACGAATACCTTATGTCTCGTTGACGTCCCCCCCTGGTATCACTCACCTCCACAATGAAGGCAGCAATGAAGTTCACAGCCACGATTCCAACTAACACAAACTTAAAGTTGAAGTCGTCGATCGGTTTGAGATCCAGGATAGACAGCATGAACTTCAGGGGAGAAAGTGTGACCCACAGCATGATGGCGAACAGCAGGATGAGAGCCACGAGGTACAGAACTGAAGGGAAAACAGCAAAGGTTAGAGAGCTAACCTGCCTTTCACACTAGCGGTAGCTTTTTCCAGCAGGCTGCTCCGGCGGGGGAACAGACAACCTGTCGGATCCGTGCTGCCGCTAGTCCACCGTGCCGCTGGAAGTCCGCTCCAGCCCCATTCACTATAATGGGGGTGGGCCGGAGGTCAGGCCGCAGCACGGCAAACAAGCCAAGTGACTGCCGGACCAAAACAGAAGCATGTTGTCGTTTTTGACCGGCCGCCTGGTTTGCCGTGCTGCGACCGGACCTCTGGCCCGCCCCCATTATCGTGAATGGGGCTGGAGCGGACCTCCGGCGGCACGGATCCGGCAGGCTGTTCCCCCGCCGGAAAAGGCTACCGCAAGCACAGAATGGCCGACAGGATTGTGGGAACAAATGGACGACCATCAGAAGGGTTATAATATAGTGTGTCACGATAATATATGCGACATGAAACTACTCACTATTTGTGTAGAGCGGCTTCCGGAAAGGATATCCCTTAGAAACGATGACAGCAAGAATCAAGTACTGGAATCCGGACACACAGAAGAGAGCCGTGTTCTCATAATTTGGCAGTTTGTGTGGTATGGTGCTGGTGCTATTAATAGGGACAAACCTGTAGGAGGGGGGGGAATAAATAAATAATTTACTTACATGAAGAAAGGCAATGTCTGGAATTGTGCAGTCAAGTGAATGCAACATGCAATCTAAAAAGCTACCACTAGATGGAGAAGAGGAGCCTGAATAGGACAGGGGTGTTATTCCCTTCGACCGACATGTATTTTAGGAGTTAGCAACCAAGCCATTTTTGCTTTTTTTTATTGTAGCCAACAAATTGGCCACCTACGCTGTAGACAAAAAAAATTCCAGACCACACCCAGCCCCCTCCTCCGATACATCTTGCTTCACATAAAAGAGGAGCATAAGAAAGGGTAGAGTACATGGCTGCAGCCTGAGAGAACAATGAGCTGCCTTTCTATCGTATTTTTCATGGTCTGCAATTGTGATACCTGACGATACAAGAGCAAGTAACAAAGACACCTAAGGAGTTTTTTTGTGTTTGGATTTTGTGTTTAGTTTACTTTCAAGGCTATGTACACCTTCGGAGGCAATTTTTATAAAAAATTTTGTCTAAAAATAATTTTTTCAATTAGCCTTTATTAAAAATATTGAGCCATTCTGTCACAAAGGGTTAACCGTTTTTCTAGCTGTGAGACTGGTACTTTCACTTTCGTGCCGTCATCTAATAACCCTTATTCTCTAAACTACTGAGACGTCATAAACACTTATTTAAACTACATTGTTATCAGTAAGATAAGAACTGAGCTACAATGAGTGTTTATAATGTCAGAGAGCAGAGATAAGGAGCCTGTCAGCTCCTGGTCTGACGAAAAAGGCAGAAAAAATCCAAAGGGTGCTACTAGAGCATCTCATCTCTGTGCAGAAAAAAGGGCTCCATATTTTTAATAAAGACCAATTCAAAAAAAATATTTTTAGTACAATGCAAAAAAAACTAAAAATGTACATAGCCTTTAAGTAGTCACAGACTCCATGATGAGACTGGATGATGGTAGAAGGGTAATGCAGCAGTTTCAAAATAAGGGGTTATTTTACATTAGGCATCAGCAACTTTCGCCACTCCAGTTGCTGTGAAAATACAATTCCCAGTATGCACACTTACTCGGCTCTTCTTGTAACCCCTATAGAAGTGAAAGGAGGATACTGGGAGTTATAGTTTGTGGACAGCTGAAGTGACGGAGCTTGCTGATCCCAGTTCTACACACTTACCAGGGCTGTGATCTTACGAGGAAATACGACAACAGCTGGACAACAAGAATCATGCTGGTCTGAATGATCATGCTTCCTAAAACTGGGATACTGATCAAGGTGCCCAGGGGGCGTTTTATCCCCAGCTGGCTGGCAGGCCCGGTCCTGCCCATTAACACGGCCACGGTGGTGGTTATCACTAGATCAAACAGGAGGAACTGTAAGTCACCCAGGTTGGTGTTCAACTGTAAAAGTGAGAACATATCCATTAAAAAACACACAGCCCCGACATGGACCAGCTGCAACCCCCAACCCAATTCCTCCCAACTGGTGAGAACAGACGGGGTCACATATTTGCCTCTGGTAATACCACCGCCATATTCCGCTTATCACTTACAGTATACAGGATGAGCACGCTGATGAATTGGTTCAGGCTGTACATGGCCATGTATTTGAACATCTCAAACGAGGTCTCCAGCGAGCAGCGTCCCTCCCTGTAGGACAAGAGGCATCAACGTTTAATGGAAAAGAAAGAAAAAGCAAAAAGTTAAGACTGAATGGTTGTCAGAAACGGAAAGCTCCTCCCTCATATTAATGCCCCTCCCACATAGTCAGGCTCCTCCCCTCAGTCTAAATACAGCAGCTGCTCCCCAATCAACACACGGCTCGTTACTTATAGTTTAAAAGGCTTTTCCAAGATTTTTTTTAAACTTATGGCCCATTCTCTGGATAGGTCATCAGTGTCTGATCAGCTGTTTAAGAAGGGACCAGCGCTCGCAGTAGTGCCGCAGCCTTCTCCCTGCTTACCAAGCACAGCGCCGTCCATTGTATAGTGGCTGGGCTTGGTACTGCAGCTCAGCCCCCATTCACTTCAATGTGACGGAGCTGTGCCTAGGCCACGTGGCTACTGAATGTGACGACACATGATGGCTAACCTTCCAGCGGCCCTCCAGCTGTTGCAAAACTACAACTCCCAGCGTGACAGGACAGCCTACTGCTATCAGTCTCCAGCAGGGCATGATGGGAGTTATAGTTTGACAACAGCTGGAGGGCCGCTGGTTGAGCATCCCTGGCCTACACTAGGTTGAAAGAAGGCCATGGCACTACTATGAGCATCGGTGCCTTCTCAAACAGCTGATCAGTGGGGGTCAGACTCTCACCGATGAGATACTGATAAAGTATCAGAAAACCCCTTTAAAATCATTTTGTTCTTGTGATCGAAATCGCCCCTCCATAAACCAATGTCCCCCCAAAGCTTATCCACAGGACTCAAATAAGCAGAGCTGCAGTATAAAGCATGGGGGAAAGACTGAGCAGAAGACTAAACCTCTGTCCCTGATCATAACCATGCACTAATGGAGAAGAGGTAGTGAAATGAGTGTTAGGCTAGGTCTACACGACGACATTTGTCGCGCAACATTTTATTGCACTAATGTCGCGCGACAATTTTTATAATGGCAGTCTATGGTGTCGCACTGCAACATGCAACATGCTGCGACTGCGACGCAACAGTCGCAGAAAATCCATTCGAGATGGATTTTTCTGCGACTGTTGGGTCGCAGTCGCAGCATGTTGCAGTGCGACACCATAGACTGCCATTATAAAAATTGTCGCGCGACATTGGTGCAACAAAATGTTGCGCGACAAATGTTGCCGTGTAGTTGTGCCCTATCTGTCGCGTGACTTATTGTCGCACGACAAATGTCGTCGAGTACACCTAGCCTTAGCCTAACTCGAGCAGACATTTCAGTAGAGAGGCATTTAAAAAAAAAAAAAAAAAAGGATGTCACCAAAAAATACAATGCAATCTGCCAGAAGCAAGTTATAGAGCAGGAGGAGCCGGGCAGATTACCGGAATATCCATTTTGTGGGAAAAGATTCAGGAAAACGTCACTTCGACAAATTAGTTAATTGAATTTTTATTTTCATAATTTAAATAAACAAATTATATTATATGAATTTAAAAATTAGAGCCTACTTAAAGGGTCATAGTTATTCATAGTGATTGCCTATCCTCAGGATAGATCACCAATAGGGAGGAGCGAATCGACTTCAGATGAAACATCCAAAATCGATTGGCATAAAACTTCATTAGAATACTGTATGGAGAGGGAGCTCCGTACAGTATTACAATGTATTGGCTCCGAAGAGCCAAAGTTATCACTTTGCAAAGTCTCGCGAGACTTCGGGTAATAACTTTAACAAATTTATTTCTACTGTAAAACACCTTTTTACCGAACTTGGATTCGCTCATCCCTAGTCACCAATATCAGATCGGCTGGGGTCCGACACCCGGAACCCTTGACGATCAGTTGGTTGAAGAGGTGCTGCCTTCCCTTTATTGCTTACCTGATCGCCATCGCAACAGCAGGTGTAATTACACATTCACTTCTATGGGGCGGCTCTGTAGTATGCACGCACTTGAATAGGAAGGAGCCATACTTGTAATTACACCTGTGCCCCGCTGCTGTTGCGATGGCGAGCAGGTAAACAATGAAGGAAGGCAGCGCTGGCACGGCGCGCGCCTTCTGTTCAACAGGGGTGCCAGGTGTCGGATCCCCGCTGATCTGATACTGATCACCTATACACTGATTATACTTTACAGTTAATATATTTATATATAAATCCTTTATTGTTTTTATTTAATGGAAACCGGTTTTATTTTACATGTGATGTAATGGACTATAAATTGTAACCTTAAAATGAAATGAAAACCAATAAAAATGTACTTAAATAAATTAACAAAAACTTGTAATTTTTACATTTATATCCGCAGGCCTGTGAACAGGGATCGGTACGGGGAGGAGGGGTTATCAGTGACTGACGCCATTGTGTGCATAAGTGCGTATATCAGTCACCGACTGTAGTGGTTCTCAGGCCTGCAGATATAAAATGTAAAAATTGCAAGTTTTTACGAAATCTTTTCCCACAAAAAAAAAAGTACCAATCGGCTCAGCTCCTCCCGCTCTATAACATGCTGCCTGCAGACTGCATTGTATTTCTGGTACCGGGTCCTCTTTAATGTAGTTTCGACAAAACCTGACATTTGTGTCTCATTAGGTAGTGACAGGATTCCCACTGACCGGATGACGATGGGGACACACTCGATGTTGTTGAGTTTGCTTGTAAATGGAGAAGCGACGGAAGCTTCGGCGTCTGACAGAGAGATTCCCACGTCGGCAGCTTTCAAGGCACCACAGTCGTTGGCTCCGTCACCGCACATCCCTACACAGTAACTGCAAAAGAGCATAAAGGTCAGGACAGGAAGACATCCTACAGGAGAAAATCATGATCTGGAGAAGTAGCTACAGCCCCCTCCAATGTAACACAGATCATAAGCCACAAACACGTGAAATCCTCTCCCACTAAAGAAACCGAAGGTGCAGTGGCGTAACTAGAAATGACTGGGCCCCACAGCAAATGTTTGAATGCCCTCTTCCCCAGAAACTTCTTTGCAAACCCCACTCCTGTGGCTACTTAAGATCACTCTCTCTTGACCAGGCCCAGCGGCCACCTGTTTCCTAGTGTCACTGTATAATACTGTTGAGGAGGTCCTGACAATAAAACTTTGCAGTAGTGCTCCAGGATGGGCCCCTTATGAGTTTGGGCTCCAAATCAGCCGCTTCCCCTATAGCTATGCCCCTGTGAAGGTGAGTGGATATTTATAAGGGGAGATAACACCTGCAAACACCAACTCCAATGAAGCCACCACATAACATTGTCACTGCCATGACGTCCCAGTTAAGGTGTAGCTGTTCTATCAATTCCTTTTTTTCTGAAGGAGCTTGCCCTTTAAGTAATTTTGTAATATACTTTATTACAGATTTAGGTTAGCAAGATTTAGCACAACTCAGTGTTGCGGAGGAGAACCCGTCTTCAGCATCTACTAAAAGTTGATGACAGATCGCTAAGATGCAGAGGAGGGCTTCACAACCTGCCTCTCCTCTCCTTGCCTCCACAAGTGTATATCATCTATTCCACTAAAAAACTGTGGATTTTACCAAGCCCCCCTGCCTATTTGACTAGTCGCCAACAACAGTGGTATGCTCCCTCCCCTCTATCTTAGCATGTCCCTGGTTAGTTGCTAAGTGCTGGTAAAGTAGCCTTGACTGCAGCCCTGCCCCTCTCCATCTCGCCAGCATTACTAATTAATAAGGGACATGCTGGGGCTGCCAGCGAATCAAATATGCAGGGACCTAAGTAAAATCCCTAGTTCTTTAGTAAAATGCACTATATGCCCTTGTGAATGCAGGAGCTAGGTCAGGGGGAGGAGAGGCAGGCTGAGAAGCCTGCCTCCGCATCTTACAGATGTTTGTATTCACCATTCAGTAGATGCTAAATACGGATTCTCTTTAGCAACTGTCAAAGTTTTGCTAAGCCTGTTTACTTAAAGGGGTTGTGTCACTTCAGCAAGTGGCATTTATCATGTAGAGAAAGTTAACACAAGGCACTTGCTAATGTATTGTTATTATCCATATTGCTTCTTTTGCTGGCTGGATTCATATTTCCATTACATTACACACTGCACGTTTCCAGGGTTAGGGCCACCCTGCAATTCATCAGCGGTGGTCGTGCTTGCACACTATAGGAAAAAGCTCTGGCCTCTCTGGTGGCCGGGACGGTGGGAGCGCACATAGGCCGGTGCTTTTTTCTATAGTGTGCAAGCACGACCACCACTGATGGATTGCAGGGTGGCCGTAACCATGGAAACAGGCAGTGTAGAATGTGATGAAAAAATAAATCCAGCCAGCAAAGGAAGCAATATGGACAATCACAATACATTAGTAAGAGCCTTGTATCATCATTCTCTACATAATAAATGCTGTTTGCTGAAGTGACACAACCCCTTTAATTCTCTAATAAAATATATTACAAATTCACAATGTCCATAATTTGTTAGATACTGTAATTCACTTACTTCAGATCTTGGAAATCGCGCACCAGCTGGGTCTTCTGATCTGGCGACATTCTGGCAAAAACTGCAGCATGAATAAGAATCTGAAGAGAGAGAGATGAAACGCGTTATGTGGCGACAAAATGCGTAGGTGCTCTACGGTAAGCTTTCCTTTAGGCTAGGACTATATGACATGTTGCCAAAGTCGCCATAAAGACTGCAATTCTGCATGGTGATATCGCAAGTAAAGACCGTGAATGTGGATGTATTTCGACAAACAGCATAAAGTGACTGCGACCCAGCAGCTGCAAAAAATCCAAACCTGCAAGATTTTTTGGTCATATGCTGCTTCTCCGGCATAGACTTTAATCTAAGTTTTGTGTGAATGTGATCCCTTGTAACTTGCCGGGAATTTTGTTTTGTACGGTCCAAAGGCTGTTTCAACTTGGCGTCGAATTGCATCGTAAAATAGTTGTGCGATAGCAAGCTGTACACATTTTTATAAGGGTACTTTCACACTTAATAGGGACGGGGGCGGTGCACGGAGAAAGCCGCCGGACTAAAAAGCCTGACATGCAGTAATTTTAGTCCGGCGGCCTTTCTTCGTGCTCCGCCCCCGTCCCCATTATAGTCAATGTGGACGGAGCGGCGGTCCGCGGGCACGGCGAAATAGCTGCAGGACGGATCCGACATGGTGAACAGCCTGTCGGATCCGTCCTGCCGCAAGTGTGAAACTAGCCTTAGTTGCGTGCGTATGCAACTTGCTGTTGTGTGTCCAAAGTTGTGGCGTAGCCGTAGCTTTAAAGAGACATTCCAAGAGACATTATCGCTAGTCAGACCACACATGGAGTACTGTGTACAGTTCTGGGCTCCTGTAAACAAGGCAGACATAGCAGAGCTGGAGAGGGTCCAGAGGAGGGCATCTAAAGTAATAACTGGAATGGGACAACTACAGGACCCTGAAAGATTATCAAAATTAGGGTTATTCACTTTAGAAAAAAGACGACTGAGAGGCGATCTAATTAATATGTATAAATATATCAGGGGTCAGTACAGAGATCACTCCCATCATCTATTTATCCCCAGGACGGTGACTGTGACGAGGGGACATCCTCTGCGTCTGGAGGAAAGAAGGTTTGTACACAAACATAGAAGAGGATTCTTTACGGTAAGAGCAGTGAGACTATGGAACTCTCTGCCTGAGGAGGTGGTGATGGTGAGTACTATAAAGGAATTCAAGAGGGGCCGGGATGTATTTCTGGAGTGTAATAATATTACAGGCTATAGCTACTAGAGAGGGGTCGCTGATCCAGGGAGTTATTCTGATGCCTGATTGGAGTCGGGAAGGAAGTTTATAGTCCCCTAAAGTGGAGAAAATTGGCTTCTACCTCACAGGGCGTTTTTTTTTTTTTTTTTTGCCTTCCCCTGGATCAACTTGCAGGATAACAGGCCGAACTGGATGGACAAATGTCTTTTTTCGGCCTTATGTACTATGTTACTATGTAAGATTGATATATGAATGGCCCATCCTCAGGATAGGCCTGTGACGGCTAACCTCCGGCACTCCAGCTGTGGTAAAACTACGACTCCCAAGATGTACACTTTGCTTGGCTGTTCTCACGACTCCATAGAAATATGGAGCAAATATGTCAGGAATCGTCCGGTCTAAAATCATTGCGTAATCAATGGGTCGGAATTCGAACATTACTGTAAACAGGGCCTTATGCAGATTTTTAATCCATTTTTTTTTTTTTTTTTTTTATAATTTCTCACGACAGGGAACCCCCTTTAAATGCAGGTGCAGGATGCTGCTCGTAGGATACAAATAGCAGCACAAGTCACAGTCTTACCTTGGGCTTGAGATCAGGGAAGTAGTCAGACAGTGCCGCAAAAGATTTGCCATTCATCGCAAAACAGTATGGGCCCCCGTCCAGGAACACTCCGGCCTGCTGGTACAGTCCCTGTTGAGGAAGAAGAGGAACCTTGTGAGGTGACGACACACATTTCTCTGGGTTTTTCCCCTTTACAACTTTTATGTGGTATGAGGTTACCAGGGAATGAGCACCGTTTGCATTCCCCGTGGTGTGATTAAAGGGGTTCTGCACTTTGTTTACACTGATGATCTATCCTCTGGATAGATCATCAGCATCTGATCGGCGGGGGTCTGACACCCGGGACCCCTGCTGATCAGCTGTTTGAGAAGGCAGCGGCGCGGCCTTCTCAATGTTTACCGCAGGGCTCCTGGAGTGCCGCTGCCTTCTCAAACAGCTGATCGGCAGGGTCCCAGGTGTCGGACCCCCGCCGATCAAATGCTGATGATCTATCCAGAGGATAGATCATCAGTTTACACAAACTGCAGAACCCCTTTAAGTGCACCTCCCCTGTGAGCATACATCTTTACCCTTCTGATTTTAGATATTAAAACAAGACAATTCACCTCTGTGGCCTCTGCTCCATATGTTGGCTCTGACGGAATGAATTTCAGGGTGGCTGAGCTACTGTATGTGGGAGGGGACGCGTTCACAAAGAAAACCTTCTCTGCCGGCTCCACCAGGTGACAGCTCTTGGCGACATTCACGGCTGTCAGCATGTTATCCCCTGAAGAGCGAGGAAACAGGCTTCGTTATCAGTGAAAAGATCCGACACATTGACGGGTAAAGGTTCTTATAACGGACGCTCACCTGTCACCATGACCGTCCGTATATTGGCTTTCCTTAGAGAGTAGATGACGGGTGCAGTTTCTGGTTTAAGGACGTTCTTCATCACCAGGAAGCCAGAAAAAGTAAGACCTTGTTCTGCGGAGCCTCTGCCAGATACAGCGGGAGTAAACCTTAATCATGGATCCCAGGCACGACTGTATACAGACCTTGCCGGGGTCCGGCAGATAGGAGCTGGACCACCAATATAAATTTACACTTAAACCAAAGGGCAACAAACCTTGAGATGGACTGCGCCTCTTCAAATGTCCGCACTGACGGGAGAGGTTTACGGGCAAACCCGAGAACCCGGTAACCTTCCTGAGTATACTGCCGAAGCATCGCTGTGAAGTCGGGCGGTACTGCAGGAATAAAAACACTTATTACACTGTCATTATAACTACATTAATACTACGATGATGAGGACAAAAAGAACAATTCTTTCCATTGCCAGTAGAGGGCACCAACTTCTAAACAGCTCAGAGCCTTAGCAAAAAGTACTTTATTAATACTTTTCTTAGTAGCGCCCCTAGTGTGTGGTACGTATGGAAAGATTCATATTCTCCTGTTCCCGAGTTCTGTTCGGCGAATTTCTGGTCCCTAAGGGTTGTCTCACTTCTGCACGTGGCATTTATCATGTAGAGAAGGCACTTACTAACGTATTGCGATTGTCCATATTGCTGGCTTGATTCATTTTCCCATCACATAAATACACAGGTCCTTTCTATGGTTACAACCACCCTGCAATCCAGCAGTGATGGTCGTGTTTGCATACTATTGGAAAAAGCGCCGCCCTCTCTGGCGGTCAGGACCGTTGGAGCGCGCATAGGCTGGTGCTTTTTCCTATAGTGTTCAAGCATGGCCACCGCTGCTGGATTGCAGGGTGGTCATATCCCCTGCATAGGAGCAGTGTATAATGTGATGGAAAAATGAATCCAGCCAGCAAAGGAAGCAATATGGACAATGACAATACATTAGTAAGTGCCTGGTATTACCTTTCTCTACGTGATAAAAGCTATTTGCTGAAGTGAGACAGCCCCTTTAAAGAGTAACTAACTTTTCACAAAACTTATCAAAAGTTTAGATTGGTGGGGGTCTGAGCGCTGATAACCGTAGTACGAGGGGAGAGAAGAGCCTCTTCGTTGCACGAGATGTGCCCTCTCTATTCTGTTCTTTGCAGCGAGGAGAGAGCGCGCCCTCCTCTCACCTCGTTCTAGGGATCGGTGGGAGTCTCGGCGATCAGTGACTAAACTATTGATATGTCTCTATGAAATATCAAACCTCTGTGAAAAAGTTAGTGACCTTTTAATTCCAGTCGGTGTACAGAAGGGGTCACGTGCCAGTTAGGATCATGTCATTACTGAGACCAGTCATCGTGCCCCCGTATGGAGTCTGGGTTCTAGACCGGAGCGGTGGGGGGGCAGGGCTGTGACAATCACACATCCGTTTTCTAATTCATACACCAGGCCTCACGCCTCACCTGTATCGGGCTTGCACAGACTGGCAACCATCTCTGGAGCCCCCTTCATATACAGCTCAGACAGGTGATCTCCTGGAAGTTTGGCAATGACACTCATCCTCTGCAGACTGGAGGAAAAGGGAAACCTCTGCAGGACCCCTACAGGCACCAGGTGTTTCTGGGAAGAAAAAAGGGAAGAAAAAAAAAACCAATCAGCTCAAAGTACAGAGAATTGTATTTTATTAAAAATTTCTGGATCAGATGAACGTGTAACAGACAGAACAGTTTCTAGCAGCAATAGAGCAGAAATGTCGGCCACTGTCACCTAAACCTTATACCGCTATAAGGCGTCACTAAAGGGGGACCGGGTTTAACTGGTGCTATTCTCTGCAACTATGAAGCAGCGATTTCGTGGCCTGCAACCAAATTCCCTCCCTATAATACATGTGTGCATCAGACATGGCGGCCGCTTCCGAGGTGATCACAGCTGGGCCGGAACCAAGCATGTGGTTGTTGATTCACACATGAAAGGTGAATTTACACTGCAGATTGTTTTTGTTTGCTTTTTTTTTGCAGATTTCTTAAAATCTCATCCACTTTCCTGGCACTGTAACATTTGGCTGTAAATCGGCAGTATTTCCGTACAGTTGTACTCTTGTTTTTTCGCGTCATTAGGGGGAAAACATTTTCAGGAAGGAGGAGGGGATAGGACAGAACGTAAAGCATTTACCGGCCCATGAGGCTGTTCCTCCAGGCTCGGAGGTTTCATCACGGATAGCACTTTAGTCCCAAAAACTTCTTTTGTTTGCGGATCCACATCTCCGTCTTCCAGGATCTGCAAAAGAGAGAAGCTCATTAGAAACGGGGATTAACAGCTTTATGTAAATCCTCCGATAGAGAAAAGTTCTGCAACTTTCTAAGGAGCTTTGTTTTTCAGTTCCTTAATGAAACTAAATATCTATTCCATTCGCTGGCAGAACTTAAGGAAGTAGATTAGAAAATTTCAGAGCTCTTCATTATACAGTGATTAAGGGGCATCTGTCAGCAGTTTTGTATCTATGACACCGGCTGACCTGTTACATGTGCTCCTGGCAGCTGAAGGCATCTGTGTTGGTCCCATGTTCCTATGTGTCCGCATTGCTGAGAAAAATGATGTTTTATTATATGCAAATGAGCCTCTAGGAGCAACGGGGGCGTTACCATTACACCTAGAGGCTCTGCTCTCTCTGCAACTGCCGCGCCCTCTGCACTTTGATTGACAGGGCCAGATGTGATCACATTTACACTGCCTGGTCCTGTCAATCAATGTGTAGAGGATACAACAGTTGCAGAGAGCAGAGCCTCTAGGTGTAATGGTAACGCCCCCGTTGCTCCTAGAGGCTCATTTGCATATATTAAAACATCATTTTTCTCAGCAATGCGGGCACATATGAACATGGGAGCAACACAGATGCCTTCAGCTGCCAAGTTCACATGTAACAGGTCAGCCGAAGTGTCATAGGTACAAAACTGCTGACAGATGCCCTTTAAGCTATACTGATGAGCCATTTAAAAATGAAGAAAACTTCAGGGGCCATAGACAAAACAATATGTAGACAGTGCCGAGGTTCATATGTGTTGACCCCTGTAACCTCACCCAGCTTGTGGACTCCAGCATCTTGAGGTCCATCAGGTCTCCAATGGGATGTCCGTTGAGGAGAGTGACAGAGTGGCAGGCGGCCAGTGAATATAACAAGTGTCCTTCGGGGAGTGACCGAGGTTCGTGGATGATTGGCAAGAAACTAAAGTTCTCCAGGGGAATGACTCCCCAAACATCAAGGCCTTCTTCCGTCAGGGTTCCTGTCTGGGGGGGCGAGAGAATGACTCATCAGGCACACTGTAGCCCATAAATCCTGACAACCTACGGACTGCGCATCTGCTATGTACACAGCGAGGACCCCCGCACTCCCACTACTGTGAAACATATTTGGAATGAGCTGCGTTTGTCATATATAATCAGAATTTTAGCCTCTGGGATAAAAGTGACCTTCAGTTTTATCCCAGAAGGACATGGACTGCTGTGTATGGGACTGCATTGCAATACCAGACACAGACACTATCCTGGAGGATAGGACATCAATATTTCATTCTGGGAAAACCCCTTTAAATCACATTTCCACGGAGGTGTAAGTAATAAAGAGCGAAAAGAGGAACTGACCTTATCAAAGCACACCATCTTTATCTTGCCGCTGACGTTGATGCGTGGGGGACTGATGCAGAATATACCTTTCTTCTTCAGCCGGCTTTGGGCGTAAATAGTGCCCACAGTCATGGCGGCGGGAAGAGCAGGCGGCACGATAATAGTGATGACATCGAGGGCTGTTATAATAATATCAGGTACGCTATCCTGCTCGGGAGACAAGCAGGTAATCAGCGGCACATGCCAGGAGAACCTTGGGACAGGCAGCAGCTATGGAGGACACATACCTTGTAGGTGATATGGATGACAACACTGTAGATGGTCCCAATGATGGCTGCAAAATAAAATAAAAAAAGACGTAAATCAGATTTGTTAAGTAGCCCTGACGACCGACAGAACGACCATGCAACGAGACAACAGTAATTAACAGACTGTATTCAGCAGATGGACATGAAGGAAAGATGGCACTGATCCTGCAGTTAGATGTGAAGAAGAGTACGCTAGACCTTAGGTAGAGCGTGTGGACCACAAAGGGCGCACGAGACAACCGATCGAAGACAATGTTTTTGATTTCAGCAGTATTCCATTTATTCGTAAGACAACGCGTTTCGGGGTGCTAGGGTCCCCTTTATCAAGTCTGAACCGGAAGGCTGGAGGGATGTCACGGCTCGTCTGTAGAGGCACGTGTACACGTCAGCGTTCTACACGTGCCTCTACAGACGAGCCGTGACATCCCTCCAGCCTTCCGGTTCAGACTTGATAAAGGGGACCCTAGCACCCCGAAACGCGTTGTCTTACGAATAAATGGAATACTGCTGAAATCAAAAACATTGTCTTCGATCGGTTGTCTCGTGCGCCCTTTGTGGTCCACACGCTCTACCTAAGGTCTAGCGTACTCTTCTTCATACCGTTACCCAAGTGGCAGGGTGGCTCCTGCCCAAGGCGATCGGACGAATCTAGGCTGCACCAACCGTCATTTATCTACACTTATTCTCCATTGCAGTTGCATCCAATTGATGCAACCACAATAGGTGAGCAAACCATTTTTTTTACTAGAAATCTGATTTGCTGAACTTACTTACCCTATGAGCGCCTTCTCTTTCCTCTTGGCCGTTATCTGCAGTTAGATGTGCACAGGGGCGGACTGGCCACAGACCCTACAGGGAATTTTTTTTTCTGGCGGGACGATGGCCAGGGGGGCAATCAAGCCCTCTTGATGGCCGCAGGCCAGGTACATAATGATCTGTTGCTCAACGGCCGCAGGTGCCCTCCTGAACTCAACTACAGTCCAGTTGAATACTGTGGTTGGGGAGGCAGTATTTTGTGCTGCCCTGTGGTATTTGGCTCTGTTATGGCGGCATTCTGTGCTGCACTACGGTTTTGCAGGCCCTGCCTACTTGTTTTGTCTTCTGTCAATTTGGACCAGCCTACAACATTGGGCAACTTTTAGTTTGTTTTCCACGGCCACTTTAAGTCCCCAATCCCTCCCCGGAGGGAGGTGATGACCAATATCACAACCATACAAAACACACAGGACTAGATTACATCTACATATGACACGTGACCCATAGAGCACAAGAATATCACAGAAAACAAAAAATATATTAAAAAAATTACCCTAAAACGTAACCTTTATTACTACAATAAAAAAATAAAATCCCCAAACTATAAGCAAGAAAAACCCTGCAACATCCCTATTCCACCCTACCCACGAGCGGAACTGCCCTGACGCGGGCGGTCCTACTGTCGTCTTTGTTGTCCCTAGAAAACCCTGTGCACACGGGTAAACAATTGGGATCACAAAAAAGTTATATAATATTTATGTACAGGGAGTGCAGAATTATTAGGCAAGTTGTATTTTTGAGGATTAATTTTATTATTGAACAACAACCATGTTCTCAATGAACCCAAAAAACTCATTAATATCAAAGCTGAATATTTTTGGAAGTAGTTTTTAGTTTGTTTTTAGTTTTAGCTATTTTAGGGGGATATCTGTGTGTGCAGGTGACTATTACTGTACATAATTATTAGGCAACTTAACAAAAAACAAATATATACCCATTTCAATTATTTATTTTTACCAGTGAAACCAATATAACATCTCAACATTCACAAATATACATTTCTGACATTCAAAAACAAAACAAAAACAAATCAGTGACCAATATAGCCACCTTTCTTTGCAAGGACACTCAAAAGCCTGCCATCCATGGATTCTGTCAGTGTTTTGATCTGTTCACCATCAACATTGCGTGCAGCAGCAACCACAGCCTCCCAGACACTGTTCAGAGAGGTGTACTGTTTTCCCTCCTTGTAAATCTCACATTTGATGATGGACCACAGGTTCTCAATGGGGTTCAGATCAGGTGAACAAGAAGGCCATGTCATTAGATTTTCTTCTTTTATACCCTTTCTTGCCAGCCACGCTGTGGAGTACTTGGACGGGTGTGATGGAGCATTGTCCTGCATGAAAATCATGTTTTTCTTACCTTGCAGACTTCTTCCTGTACCACTGCTTGAAGAAGGTGTCTTCCAGAAACTGGCAGTAGGACTGGGAGTTGAGCTTGACTCCATCCTCAACCCAAAAAGGCCCCACAAGCTCATCTTTGATGATACCAGCCCAAACCAGTACTCCACCTCCACCTTGCTGGCGTCTGAGTCGGACTGGAGCTCTCTGCCCTTTACCAATCCAGCCATCTGGCCCATCAAGACTCACTCTCATTTCATCAGTCCATAAAACCTTAGAAAAATCAGTCTTGAGATATTTCTTGGCCCAGTCTTGACGTTTCAGCTTGTGTGTCTTGTTCAGTGGTGGTCGTCTTTCAGCCTTTCTTACCTTCGCCATGTCTCTGAGTATTGCACACCTTGTGCTTTTGGGCACTCCAGTGATGTTGCAGCTCTGAAATATGGCCAAACTGGTGGCAAGTGGCATCTTGGCAGCTGCACGCTTGACTTTTCTCAGTTCATGGGCAGTTATTTTGCGCCTTGGTTTTTCCACACGCTTCTTGCGACCCTGTTGACTATTTTGAATGAAACGCTTGATTGTTCGATGATCACGCTTCAGAAGCTTTGCAATTTTAAGAGTGCTGCATCCCTCTGCAAGATATCTCACTATTTTTGACTTTTCTGAGCCTGTCAAGTCCTTCTTTTGACCCATTTTGCCAAAGGAAAGGAAGTTGCCTAATAATTATGCACACCTGATATAGGGTGTTGATGTCATTAGACCACACCCCTTCTCATTACAGAGATGCACATCACCTAATATGCTTAATTGGTAGTAGGCTTTCGAGCCTATACAGCTTGGAGTAAGACAACATGCATAAAGAGGATGATGTGGTCAAAATACTCATTTGCCTAATAATTCTGCACGTAGTGTATAGTAATATACCTGTGTACACATAAAACGGGACGGTAGGATTTTATTTTATTGCTCTGATGTCTCAGGATATTAGCCAAAAGCCCAACGCCTTTCTTCCCGGGGAGGGGGGGTCTTATCCTGGGTTCATCAGGGGCTAGTGGATAAATTGAGACAACCTTAAATACCATCCCTCCCTAAAGATAGATATGTCAAGGACTAGATATGGTATATACATCTTGCCCGAGGCTGACGATGATCCAGTAATCACCCTGGTAGATGATAGGTCCAACCTGAACGGTGTCCCCAGTAGTAGGGACGGTTCCCCAGGGGGAAGCTCAACTCCATGTGAGGAGCCAGCCTGCCCAGGAGTGCATGTGTGACACAGGGACGTTGTAGGGTTTTTCTTGCCTATATTTTTTGGATCTTTTTAAGTGTAACAATAAAAGTTAGGTTTTAGGGGGAAGTTTTTTTTTGCTTCCTGTGATATACTTAGTAGAGTACTTCTCCCGGACCTTTGGACCCACTGAGGGTAAACTTCGATCACAAGAGCCTGAAATAACTTACCAAATATAGAGAGGACGAGGACAAACTTGAAAGAGTCCTGGTAGAACTTGAAGCGGATCGGTTTGGGGTGCAGGATGGAGCTGATGAGATTTCCTTTCACAGTGCAAAAACCTAAAAGGTCAAAAACAAAGATCATTTCAGTTCCAAAGCCTTAAAGGGATTTTGTCACCAAGTTTTGGGCTATAGAGCTGCGGACATGCACGGCTAGATCACCGCTAGCATGTCCGCAATATACCTGTCCTATAGGGCTGTGTGCTTTTATTTTCTTTAAAAAAGGATTTTAGAGATATGTAAATTAGTCTTGTAGGTGCCCAAGGGGCTGTACAAACCTACCTAGTGCCCAGCCACGCCCGCCTGTGAAGGAGCCCAGCACCGCCTATGTCCTCCGAATCTCCTCCTTTCATCAACGATAGATTGCCGTAATCTCGCGATGCGCAGTTCTTTCCCTGAGGCTGATGCCAGCACAGGGAAGGAACACTATACCGGCACTGCACATGCGCGAGTTCGCGCATCGCGAGATTACGGCTATCTATCGTTGATGAAAGGAGGAGATTCGGAGGACATAAGCAGTGCTGGGCTCCTTCACAGGCGGGCGTGGCTGGGCACCAGGAAGGTTCGTACAGCCCCTTGGGCACCTACAAGACTAATTTACATATCTCTAAAATCCTTTTTTTTATTTTTATAAAAGTACACAGCCCTATAGGACAGGTATATTGCGGACATGCTAGCAGCGATCTAGCCGTGCATGTCCACAGCTCTATAGCCCAAAACTTGGTGACAGAATCCCTTTAACTGATGAACAGAACAGGTCAGGCTTAAAATCTGTGTCCACTACTGAACATATTGATATAAAACTGCTGCTTGTCATTGGGAAAAGTCAGCAGTCTTGTGTGCTTCAGAGCTGCAAACACAGGATATAACTCAGGATCAGTACAGGATAAGTAATGTAATGTATGTACACAGTGACTGCACCAGCAGAATAGTGAGTGCAGCTCTGGAGTATAATGCAGGATGTAACTCAGGATCAGTACAGGATAAGTAATGTAATGTATGTACACAGTGACTGCACCAGCAGAATAGTGAGTGCAGCTCTGGAGTATAATACAGGATGTAACTCAGGATCAGTACAGGATAAGTAATGTAATGTATGTACACAGTGACTGCACCAGCAGAATAGTGAGTGCAGCTCTGGAGTATAATACAGGATGCAACTCAGGATCAGTACAGGATAAGTATTGTATGTTCACAGTGACTGCACCAGCAGAATAGTGAGTGCAGCTCTGGAGTATAATACAGGATGTAACTCAGGATCAGTACAGGATAAGTAATGTAATATATGTACACAGTGACTCCACCAGCAGAATAGTGAGTGCAGCTCTGGAGTATAATACAGGATGTAACTATGGACATATGACAAATCACTCTCACCACAAACAAATGTTATCACATCAAAAAGGCAATAAACAGAATTAAAAAAATAGATTCATATATATTCTCCTTGGTTGTGGCATGATTGCAGTCTGCACTAACACAAAGAATAAACATATTTCAGTTATTTTTTCATCTAATACAGGATAAATATTCAACCCGTTTATTACTGGATGGCATTTTCTTTAGGTCATGCGATACCTGTCTTTAGGACTACAGCAATGACTTCCTTATCCAGGTAGCTCTTAGCCTGTATGATCTGGGTTCCACAAAACAGAGTGTGACGGCGATGGGCATCCGAAGAGTAAACTGTGTCAACAGCAGAGGGTTCGTCAGGTAACGGGGTCTTCATTTCGGGCACACTTTCACCTAAAAGTCACAAGAGGCAGAGAATGAATTATATAAATGGAGACGTGTGACCATACCATCGTGGTAATATACAGCCTCCACTCACCGGTCAGCATGCTCTCATTCACCATACACTCCCCTGACAGCAAGGCGGCATCACACGGCATTAACAGCCCCTCCGGTGGCAGGAGAATGCAGTCCCCAGGAACCAGGTCCAGAGAATTCACAATCAGCTCCTCTAAAATTGAAGACAATGGAAGGAGAAGAGTTAACAGCACTCACCGAATAGCCACAGTTAAAGGTGAACTGCATCACTGTAGAAGGAAATACTGCTAGGTGAGCTTAGAGGTCTGGTCTGAGGACTAAAGTTTACGGGTCTGTTCTGGGGTCTAAATGAGCTTAGGCATCTGATCTTGGGTCACAATTAGTTTAGGGGGTTGGTCTGTGGTCTAATTGATTTTAGGAGTCTAGCCTGGGATTGGAATAAGTTTAGGGATCTGGTCTGGAGTCTGAATGAGTTAAATGCGTCTAGTATGGGGTATAAATGAGTTTAGGCATTTTGTCTGGGGTCTAAATGAGTTTAGGGATATGTTCTGGGGTCTAAATGAGCTTAAAGGGGACTGGTCTAGGGTCTAAATGAGTTTATGGGTCTGGTCTGGAGTCTACATGAGCTTAGGCCTCTGGTCTTGGGTCTGAATTGGTTTAGGGGTTTGGTCAGGGTCTAAATTAGTTTAGAGGTCTAGTCTGGATCGGAATTAGTTTAGGGGTTCGGTTTGGAGTCTGAATGAACTTATGCATCTAGTCTGGGGTCTAAATGAGTTTAGCAGTCTGCTCTGGGGTCTAAAGGAGCTCAAGGGGTCTGGTCTGTGGTCTACATGAGCTTAGGAATATGATCTTGGGTCTAAATTAGTTCAGGGGTTTGGTCAGGTGTCTAAATTAGTTTTTTAGTGGTCCGGGCTGGAGTCTGAACGATTTTAGTGGTCCGGGCTGGAGTCTGAACGATTTTAGTGGTCCGGGCTGGAGTCTGAACGATTTTAGTGGTCCGGGCTGGAGTCTGAACGATTTTAGTGGTCCGGGCTGGAGTCTGAACGATTTTAGTGGTCCGGGCTGGAGTCTGAACGATTTTAGTGGTCCGGGCTGGAGTCTGAACGATTTTAGTGGTCCGGGCTGGAGTCTGAACGATTTTAGTGGTCCGGGCTGGAGTCTGAACGATTTTAGTGGTCCGGGCTGGAGTCTGAACGATTTTAGTGGTCCGGGCTGGAGTCTGAACGATTTTAGTGGTCCGGGCTGGAGTCTGAACGATTTTAGTGGTCCGGGCTGGAGTCTGAACGATTTTAGTGGTCCGGGCTGGAGTCTGAACGATTTTAGTGGTCCGGGCTGGAGTATAAATGAGTTTTGCCATCTGGTCTGTGGTATAAATGACCTTAGGCATCTGGTCTGGGTTCTGAATGACCTTAGGCATCTGGTCTGGGTTCTGAATGACCTTAGGCATCTGGTCTGGGTTCTGAATGACCTTAGGCATCTGGTCTGGGTTCTGAATGACCTTAGGCATCTGGTCTGGGTTCTGAATGACCTTAGGCATCTGGTCTGGGTTCTGAATGACCTTAGGCATCTGGTCTGGGTTCTGAATGACCTTAGGCATCTGGTCTGGGTTCTGAATGACCTTAGGCATCTGGTCTGGGTTCTGAATGACCTTAGGCATCTGGTCTGGGTTCTGAATGACCTTAGGCATCTGGTCTGGGTTCTGAATGACCTTAGGCATCTGGTCTGGGTTCTGAATGACCTTAGGCATCTGGTCTGGGTTCTGAATGACCTTAGGCATCTGGTCTGGGTTCTGAATGACCTTAGGCATCTGGTCTGGGTTCTGAATGACCTTAGGCATCTGGTCTGGGTTCTGAATGACCTTAGGCATCTGGTCTGGGTTCTGAATGACCTTAGGCATCTGGTCTGGGTTCTGAATGACCTTAGGCATCTGGTCTGGGTTCTGAATGACCTTAGGCATCTGGTCTGGGTTCTGAATGACCTTAGGCATCTGGTCTGGGTTCTGAATGACCTTAGGCATCTGGTCTGGGTTCTGAATGACCTTAGGCATCTGGTCTGGGTTCTGAATGACCTTAGGCATCTGGTCTGGGTTCTGAATGACCTTAGGCATCTGGTCTGGGTTCTGAATGACCTTAGGCATCTGGTCTGGGTTCTGAATGACCTTAGGCATCTGGTCTGGGTTCTGAATGACCTTAGGCATCTGGTCTGGGTTCTGAATGACCTTAGGCATCTGGTCTGGGTTCTGAATGACCTTAGGCATCTGGTCTGGGTTCTGAATGACCTTAGGCATCTGGTCTGGGTTCTGAATGACCTTAGGCATCTGGTCTGGGTTCTGAATGACCTTAGGCATCTGGTCTGGGTTCTGAATGACCTTAGGCATCTGGTCTGGGTTCTGAATGACCTTAGGCATCTGGTCTGGGTTCTGAATGACCTT